>NC_046657.1:127500440-127502204 GCF_010883055.1 Belonocnema kinseyi | reverse complement strand
TTCAACATAATAATAATAATAATAATAATAATAATAATAATAATTACAGTTACTCTGTCTACGAAGAATTTCTTAGAAGATAAATATTTCATTTTATCATTTGGAATTCAATAGATCATTTTTACTTACATACACATTTTGGTTCTCTAATGTCACTTATTTTTCGTAAAGGTAATTCAGTTTTAAAATCTCGTTATTTCGATTATATAATATTGTTGGTTCGCATTTTATTTCACCAAGTTGTAAGTATAAAATATTATATCATTTTCCGGAAATGATTAATCATTTAATAATGTCCCCTCTAACGTTTTTTCAAGAGTATTACTAATTTTTGTTTTAAAACGAGGTATATTTTGAGGTTAATCTACGATTACACGCTATTACCCCAAGCATCTTTTTGTTGCATGCATATGATTTCTCTGGAGGGATGATGTTGCCTTCTTGAGGCGCTAGTGACTGGCTTGCTGAATTTAAAAAAAAGTTTAATTTGAAAATTTTTATGTCACGACAATCTTGGGAAATTATTTTTCGCGTTGTTTCATATTATTCCTAAATTTAGGGCACTATAATGAGAAACTGTTAGGTTTTTTATTCCTCTTTCTACTAATACAACCAAACCTCATTTATTGCAACACACGTTTATTGCAAGCCTCGTTTATTTCAAGTCAAGGTTAAGAAACCTTTAGAGAAGGACCTGAAAATCTTCAAGTGAACACGGACTGGTCGAGGCGCGATCCGAGAAAAATCCGTTCGGGTGCTGGTAGTGGGGATGCAGTTTCGGGGTATAGCTGTTGTTAAGCTATTGTAGAAATAATTCAAAGTGGCGCACGCCTCAACGCGCGCTTAAGTTGTATGACGACTTCCTATTTCGGAAGATGTCTGAGGGATAGTGGTGGCGGAACATTTTCATGTCCTTCTCTAGAGGGTCCATAGCCAAGACACTCGCCTTTCGTAACTTCCCTTACTCCAACCATTGATAGTCACATGTTCCGTACAGCCAATGAGAACGCGGAAGCGGGAGCGTATTGTGAGACCACCTCACAAATACGTGGAGTGGTTGCTTTTTGATTTTTTATCTTTATAGTCGCAAATCTCTTTTTTTCAGATGGACTTAAGATCTACGAAAATCAATTTTACATTACTTGTTATGAGAGAATTTTTACGGTGCATCTCCATAGGTATACACGTGAGGTTTTATCATTAAAACTTAAGAACGGTCAAACAAATGCTCCAGATAATCCTAAATATCGCGAAGAGAGTGGTATGAAAGAAGTGTGGAAATCCATTGGTGGCATACACTTTTACGTTACCATAGAAACCGTGCCAGAAATCTATGTTTGGAGAGGTTATCTTGACCCAACTGTGCTTTCAGAGGACTTCACTAAAGCCCCTATGCATAAGAAAAAACGCACTAAAAAAGACAATATTCAGTGATTATTCGAACATACTTTATAAAAAAATAAGCATATCGTTCATTGTGCAATATATTATAATACAAAAGGTAGGACGCATGTTTAAAAAAATGTTTACGTAAGATTTTTTGCAAATCTCCGAGTCGCTTATAAGCAATAATAGATACATTTTTATTGTTAATAGCTGTTTTTCAGCGCCATTTGATAAAAAAATTGTTTGTGGATGATTGTAACATTATAATTTGTAAGTAACTTAATAATATTAGTATAGTAACCATTTACCTGTGACGTGAAATTTCTCGTGATATCCCCCCGCCACCGCAATCTTCTCAAGATTTTTATAAACTTATGA
>NC_046657.1:127492898-127500340 GCF_010883055.1 Belonocnema kinseyi | reverse complement strand
AGACTATTTGTTAAATTAATTTGTTTATAACAGTTAACATAACAATGCCATATTTTTTCATTTAGCTATCCTGTACATAAAGTCTGGCAATTCTGATCCTAGAAAATATTATTTTAATGAAGGTAAACAAAAACACGAAAAAATCGACTTTTTCTTCGTTCTTCGCGTTAACATAAAAGTTTAAACAACAAAAAAATATAAAATCTGGCCACATAAATCTCATTTGGCTAAGTATACGAATAATCTGATTAATTTAAAAAAATTTTAAACGACTACTCGTGAGTCCTAAACTGGGTGTCAGAATTTTGAAAGCAGCTTGCGAGCAACTGGGATTGATTGGTGAGCTAAATATGCTGTTAACAGACCAATCACTCCAAATTTCGAGTCGATCACTTTCGACCATTAGATTGGTCGATTTAACTTCTGTTTAGTTAAATAAATGTCAATATTACCTATTAAGTCGTTGGATAGAATAATCCCAGAAAACTGGATCCGGAGATTATAGATAATATGACAGCTGAGAGGCTTGTCAAAATCGTCCGATCAAGGACGAAAATAAACCAATGAACACTACACTCACTAATCAGAAACATTTTTTTTTATGTAAACTGGAGCCGAAGGTCTCTCAGCAAACCAGTCAAACGTAACTAGCGACCAGGGGTCGATGACAGGTTCTCCACACAAACACGTAACACGAAACAACGCACAGATCGCGGTACTACGACTGCAGAGAAGAGGACCCTGGTTTCCCGCACGGAAGTGAATCCCATGCGATCAACGAGGGAGGGTGGCTACGCGCCACCTAGTAGCGTTCACGTTAAACAAATGCTCTATCTTTCTCACTCCGAGTGATCGGTCCACTGTGTGTGACGTGACGTGTACTTGGCTCTCATTGTGAAGTATTTCCTACTCGATCGCCTCTTTTGGTCATCAGCGCATGACAGAACGCGCACTTCCGTGTCCGGGGATACAAACATCCGGGAAGGAACTCACTCTCAGTTTGACGCTCACGGAGTATCCAGTGGTGGATTAATTTCGAGAAATAATAAAGTCTGCTGGTTTTGCCATACCACTTGGGCGCGGTTCTTTGCGTGGCCGAAGGGTCATTACAGGTGAGGTGTCATCCTTAATTTTCGAGCTCAATGTTTCTTCTTCTTCAAGTTTTATCAAATGTATCTCTTGTGAAACATTCGTCTTAGGAATATCACGTCTTAGCCATCAGTGCACCGATCGAAGCATGGATCTGCAGGGAAGGACGAATCTAGGTCCGCCTAAAACCCTGGAGTCGGTGGTACAGAAATGGGGAATCGTCTTCACAGGTGATGGTGGCACAAATGTGAAGAATTTTTTGGCTCGTTGTGAGGAGGGCTGTTCATTGTCCGGGCTCAGTGATGAGGATTTGCTCATTGCGATCCCATTTATTCTGGACGGACTGGAGGACAGAAGTAGAGTCGTGGTGCAATCAGGAAGTTCTAATTCACAAATCGAGTCATTAGCCACTCTGTTGGTGGAACTCATGAAGAAACTTGATCGCAATAATCCGTCACCAGATAAATCTAAAAGTTCTGGTACCAGGGAATAATAAAAAAAACAGAAAGGGAATTTTGAATCGGTGGGATCACCATCTAAAAACCAAAAGAAATCTACGGTGTCGGCGGAGAAGCCGAACCAAAGTCAGGAAACGGCGGTAAAGCCACAAATCGAACCTAAAGTCCAACCCTCTTGCTTTAATCGTGACATTGTTTTTATTACTTTTCAATTTTACATTTTTCGAAAATTTTTATTTTTAAATTGATTAAAATAAATTTAAGTGAATATTGGAAAATAGTGTAAATTTCGATGTATTTTAAAATATTTAATAACTTCCGAAATAATCAACAGTTTTTCATCTTCTTCAAAATATTTTTGTTAGTGCAAAGAACAGTGCAATTTTTCTAATATTTTTGTGATAACTTCAAGATCTTGCAATTCGATAAGAAAAATTTCACGATTATACTCATTGTTGTTATTTGATAGGTAGGAGGGTTTTTGGGCCCAAATTTTCCGTACGATTAGAAAACTTGCGGCTAGAGCGCAGAAGGCTGTAAAATGGGTTTCGCTCCTTGTTTTGACGTAAGAATCACAGTGTTGTGTCCGATTCTTACTATCGATATTAAAAATCAACATTTAAATCTAAAAATGGAACATTTTTAGCCAAAAATATGAAAATAACCTAACATCTTTGTTCTTCCTTACGTTATCCAGTCTTAGCGAAGACTGAGTTGTTCATGAGTATGAATTTTTTTTTAATTCATTTTTTTCCTGAGATCTCAAGTCAGTATTTAATTCAATATAGTCTTTTAACCATGGTTTTTGGTTGAATTGTAAAACTCTGTGAATTTTAATAGGTCTCATCCCCAACTTTAAACAATGTTTTAAGTTTTGATAATCGAGAACTTAATTCGTTTTCGATTTCAAATTGGTTATTAATTTAGGAATTTTCGATGTTGGAAGAGAAGGTAAAAATGCTCTGGATATAATGGAAGTTCTTTATGTAAATCATGGAGTTCTTGAGCATATTCCAAATCTACTTAAAGCATGGAACCTATTTCTGAATTACGAGGAATGTTAAAAAATTTGGTTTGTTTTCAAAATGCACAAACCAATTAAAATCACTATATGTCAATATTGACTCACAGCTTTGCCATATTGATTTTTAATATCAAAATAAGTGATGTAAGATTCTAGTTTTAAAATATTCAAATCTTACCCTATGAATATATTATTCGCTTTCGCGTATCTGTTGGAACACTGAGACGCACCACCTCTTATTGAACTTTCAATAATTAGTAACATTTCTACATCTTTTAATAGATAGAGTTCAATTCCAGTATACTTTGACATGGCATCAAAGGACAGGCCAGCTGCAACTTTAAAAAATGTCTGCCAAGAGAAAAACATAATTTTTCTAATATAAATCTTAATATTCACCTAACGTTTTTAAAATTGGAATTTTCTAAAGCCTTTCAGACATGATTATAATCTTTATCTGAAATAACTTCATCATTTAATTTAGAATAAAATGCCTCTTTTGCTAGTAGACAATGTCCATCTAATTTTTTCTGATTGTCAACATAATTACATGGAAATACGCCCTTTTTTCTTTATAATTCAAATTCATAATTTTTGGAATGTGTTCTTGTTAATAATTTTCCATCATTGCATAAATTTGAAGCTAATTTAGAGACCCTACTTGGAATAATTCTTAAATGGTCACTAAATCTCAGTTTAATTTCTGTATTTCGCAACCCTTTTGTAAAGGATAGATATTTTTCCTTATCAATAGGTAATAATGAGATATCACCTTCAAAACTCGTTGTTAATTTTTTCATAAAGAAATGAAAGTCTTAGCCAGATAAATTATGAAATACTATGGGAATTACATGTGAATCTTTGTAATTTACGTCACACCTGTTATGCGAAGGGTCACGATATTCACCTGTGAAATGGTCGTGATCCCAATATTTAACATCATCTTTTTTAAAATTTTGTTCGCAAATATGACAAACTTTTGCGTTTTGAAAATCATGCTCTCGCTTTAATGTTATGAGTTCCATTAGGAATAGATTTTTAAAATAAGAATTTACTTTTTCAGCTAACTTTTTCAACTATTTGATAAACCACGTGATGCAGTCCTTTCCACGATAAACTTGAAGTTCAGATTGTGAATCATCAAGACTGCATTTTGTGTTGATCAACGCTATTTGGTATATGTTTCTCATAAGCATTTCCTTGATATTATTGTCAAATTTAGCGCTTGAGTAGGGACAAAATCCATTACGCCAATGACTGGTCGCACTTCAAAGACAGTATACTTCATGCGCCGTTAATGGAAAGTTGGTTTTCTTTCCATGTATGTGATTAACACACCATGCTTTAGAGACGGTTCTGGTCGATTTATTCCTGAAGAAGTGGCTGTGATTTCTCTGGACCGTTATTGTATTTCTCGTTGGATTATTTCTCTACTAGTTTCATTTAATGATCTCACGAATAAATCTCAACAACAAAATAACTGACATAGTTGTCATCATCACGGCATTGAGTGGTTTGAAGGAGATGACCCAATGAATTTCCTTCACGCCAATCTAAGTGACATTGCTCGAACTGCCAAACTAATGTACACCAGAGGACATGAAAAATGCAGAGTTACTACAAAAATCAAAAGTATACAAGTAATAAATTTGGATAAACTAAAGTGCCCATCGTGTAAAAAATTATCATTCATAGACGAGTTTTGTTTCCACCATGGTATAAAAAAGAAAAAAATGTTTATGTAGGCTTTTAATAATGTACCCAGACTAAATAACAGTATAGAGAAACAGTAAGAGGATAATTTGCTCTCATTATCCTACAATCAAATGTAAGGGTACAGTAATAGTACGCTTAGATACCCTACCACCTATGAGCAGAGCATTACTGCAATTCTGAAGATTCGGATAAGGATGCGGTATACTTGATTCAAAACACTATCCTACCAATTTCATC
Organism: Belonocnema kinseyi; assembly: GCF_010883055.1. NCBI lineage: Eukaryota > Metazoa > Arthropoda > Insecta > Hymenoptera > Cynipidae > Belonocnema > Belonocnema kinseyi. Next base: position 127,495,816 of record NC_046657.1, on the reverse strand, counting down.
TAAAATGTATGAACAGCCTACAAACTCTACAAGTACTTCGACTCCCAAGAGCTCGGACAGTCAGCGTATTTCCGGCAGAACAGATTCCTAAACGTTGGACGAGACCATCTGCAATTGTTCCTAGTTTTGATAAACAATCCAAACCTGGAATACACTGTAAATTGTACCTTCTACAGGTCGAACACAAAGAGACTACAAACTGTGACTTCGAATGTTTGTGGGAAATATTGTATTATGTTTGTCCATTTAATGTGTAATAATTATTCGTTGTCTGAAATGAATAATTTTTTTACGAATAATTTAGTTTTTGAAGAGATATGAACTCAAAGATAATTTTTTTCGTGTATCGGAACAGCGCATATGTGGCGGTAAATATTGTAAGCGTACAGATCTTGCATCATGTACGCAAACTTCGTCGTCAGAATTGACCACACTTTCTTTATTCTAGAAATCTGTAACCTATTTTTCCACTACAAAGTATAAATAAATAAATTTTATATTATTTTAAATATTCTTATATTCATTTCACTGCCCTTCATACATTTTAGCGAATAAAAAATTGTACCTACATAGAACAATATAAAAAATTAGACATTACTATAAAGATATCCATTTTATTTTTATTTTACATTAATAATTTTAATGAAAATTATTGTTTAAACGAATTTATAATCTATATCTGTTTCCCTGAAACTTGCTTTAATTATATGTAAATAACGCAAAAGAACAATATTATCAGTTATAATATTAGAGATAACGAATGTATCTTGTATTATATGTACTATACATTGTCCAAAAAAGTGCTAGAATATTAATTAATTTCAGTTTTAGTCAAATTATTAAATAAAACCTCATTCAGTTTTTGTTCTGAGTAGAAAAGATGAGGATTTTCCAAAGTCTCCAGATATCTTTGGCAGCCATCCTGAATTATATCGGTAAATATAATCACATTATATGTATATATTTAATTTTAGGAACGTCTTTTAAAGTTATACGCAAATTAGAATTTGTGAAACTTAATCTATATCTTAACCTGATCTCTATTTTCTTCCAAACTTCATGTAAATTTGTCCGGAATGAATAAAAATTTAATCTAAATTTATTTCGTGGGAATCCATAATTTGTGTTTAGTATCAAGTGTTATTTGAAAAGTGTCCCTATTGATACACAATTTGTACCGGTTTCAAAAGCAGAAACTTCTTTTATTTATAATGAAGCTAGGAAGAGTACTATGTACCCTCATGTGCTTTATAAGTCTACTGCGCATCAGTACGTGTCGTAGAAGTGCATTGCGTAACTGCATGTGCTAAATAAATCAACTGCGTACTACGACTAATGCAAAACTGTAATTTGCACTCTTATGGACCTAAGTAGTATACTGTGCATTCTAATATGCCATGGAAATGCACTGCGCAGCCGCATGTGCTAATTAAGCATACTGCGCACTCTTGTGTGCCTCATAAATCTACTGCGCAGTCCTTTATTCGGTGAAATTCAACTTGCGCAACCCTCTTCATTAAGAAAATTTCAAGAAAAAAATTGAGTTCCGGGTGTCTCTTCAATAGTTCTGGAATTGTCGATAGGTTTTCTTTATTGTCCTGAAGTTAAAACATAAAAAAATCCCTTTTTAAAAAAGTGCAAATAGGTTGCATAGATTCCTAGTATGAAAACCTGAGAGTTAGTCCAATCCAATACAATTGAATCCATTTCTATCCAGTTCCATCCAATTCAATTTATTCCAATCCAATCCATTTCATTCTAATCCAATCCATTTCAAATCACTCCAATTAAATTCACACCAGTGCAGGTCACATTCAAATCTATTTCAATTAACACCAATCCATTACGATCTAATCCAAGTCATTAAAATTTAATTCATTGAAATAAAATTTAATTCAATTCATTCTAATTATATATAATTCAAATAATTTCAATAAATCCCCTCCTATAGGTTCTTTTCAAATTAAATCCAATCCATTTAACCCAATCCACTCCAATTCAATCTAATCGCGTCCACTTAGTACCAGTTTATTGCAATCCAATCAGTTTTAGTCTAATTTATTCCAATCCACTCTAATCCATTTAAATACAATTAATTTCAATCCAATCTAATTATATCCAATCCACTCCAATCCATTAAAAATCAATTTTTTTAAGAAGGAACAGTCAGAAATTATTTTGTATCGTACCAAATAGGGCGAGCGTACATCTGCATGCCAAAGTTTGGGGTCAATGCACTCAACGTAACCATAAAATAGAGATATAAATGTCCATCAGCCAATCAGATCGCAGTCTAAATTAGATTTTTAGAATTTAAAATGGCGGATCCAGCATGACGGAATTAAATTATTACGAATGTTTAGAACTTCATAAAATTAGTCAAGTTTAGGATTTTTTGGGCGCATGTTTCAATTCTGATATGGGATTTGAAAATTTTAAATGATAGATTGAATATGACAGACACAATTTATTAAAAATGTTTAGACTTTGATAAATTTAATGATACTTAGGTTTTTGGGTTCCTTCATTTCGCATCTGATATTGAGTTCCTAGAAACATAAATATGATTATTTCGATTCAGTTTAAACAAATTTCGATGATTATTGTCAGACATATTAGACCCGTATTTAAATTTCTTAAAACAAGATTTTGATTCAGTGATCGCAAATACCTAAATATCACTGCTTTGATCAATATCAGAAAATTTTGGATAATTCATATCCAATTTTATCCAGTTCCAAGCATTTTTAATATTTAATGACCGCCATATTACTAGACAGTCTGATAAGTCCCTGAAAAATGAAACACGGAGAGGTTTTTTTTGACCAAAGTTGGTTTTATTTTTCAACATACTCTCCTTTTAGGTCGATACAGCGAGTCCAACGATTTTCTAACTTTTTGATACCGTCCGAAAAGTA
>NC_046657.1:127485442-127492798 GCF_010883055.1 Belonocnema kinseyi | reverse complement strand
TGTCGTGATGATAAAGCGGTTTTTTCTTCTTCAAATGCGGTCGTTTTTCGGCGATTTCGATTTTCAATCGGTCCAATAATGATGAATAGTATGCTCCGGTTTATTCAATTTACAGTTTAAGTTATCATTTTTCATGAAACTCGTAAAATCAAATAGGTCAGTTTTGATCGTGTAAGAAAAAGTAGAAAGATCTTTTTATTAGAAAAACTGAAAATTTCATAAATAATTACTATTACTAATAGTTAATAATAACTATTGATTAATTATGGTGCTCTTGTATATTCTTTTCACGTTGCCTATGGTTGGCTAGAGCGTTCCGCCCTGGATACTGGTCGCACCTGTTTAGCTAATGTAGATTTTTTTTTAAAACGCAAGAGGACGGAAAGCCAAATCGGGTTGGTATCATTGGGTTACCTTGGAGAAATAGCATGTTTTTTTGCGAAGACAGTTGTTTTGCTAAATAAAATATTATGTCTTGTTTTGATATGATGCTCAGCTAGTGCCGATTGCGTTAAATATTTTAACCTGACTTTACTCTCATAGTCTTATTTCAGCGGGTGGTTAAAATATTTTCTGAATGTTGTATTTGTTGAGAATTGTTCCTAGTTGCTCTGTAACACCTTGGATGTAGGAAAGGATGGCGGTCGTTTTTCTTTCGTAAGTTGTGTTCACTTGTTTCTTTTTTTGTGTATTTTCTTATGGCTTTATTAATTTGTTTGTGCAATTGTTTTGTATTAGGATTTGTTTAACGTTTTTTAATTCCTTTTTAAGTTATCTTTTTCTGTTATAGAGCCAGGTCTGCACGGAGAAAAATGTCTAATTGGGCTTATAAGAATCCTGTTTAGCCCTACTAGACTGTCTAGTAAAATGTAAACCAACACGCTGTCTAGCTAAATATACCACACTGTCTAGTTGAACCCTATCTAGTTAGAATTACAAGTCATATGATATAAGTTACCAGACAACTAGTACGACCATCATTTCCACGATTAGTGGGGCTAACTAGCTGTCTAGTAAAAGGAACAAACAATAGGTTAGGCTTACAGTTCCGTCTTTAGGTAATGCAACTAGTTTTCTAGTAAAAATTACTAGGTGGATCGTATTGGGAATATTTTTAAAAAAATTTATAGGAAAATAAGTCAGTTTTGAGAATGTTTGGGATTAGTATGAAAATGTACACAGCACAATAAAATAAAATATTGTTTTTTAAATTCAACAATCACTTTATAGTAAAATAAAACACAGAAGTAGAAAAGTGTCTAAAGGTATATGTCTAAAGGTCTCATATGCAATGCGAACATAAGAAGGCAAACAATACAAACATATAAATGATCAATCAAGGATATATCAATATAAACTAATAGTTACAAGGCTGAAGGGCTTTAACATATATTATGTAAAACGCTTTTCTTTTGTTTAAATAAATACTGCAATAAAATGTCCTTGAAGATAGAAAGGACGTAACGAATAAACAAATAATGCGTTACGTAAAACAAGTACAGCCCCTAAAAGAAACGTATCCTTGGCCAGATCACAAAACGTGATAAATGGCCAAGAATGGGTACAGTAGGTCGCTGATAACACTGTAATATGGAAGTTTCGCTGACTAGATAAGCATGCAAGTTTTCATTTACAAATTTTGTCGCAAAAATGTTGCGAACAAAGCAGCTTTTATGGTTTTCATTGAAAAGGATGGTTACCATGCTGCCAAATACTGGACACGAATCAGAATCGTGGTCAACAGCAAGCACCGAATTTTGCTTGTAAGCTATGGCTTTGCATTTCACCCAGGCAAATGTTAGACATGGCCCCGCGAACGAATATGGAAATGACCTTGCAAACAGGAAAAAAATATCGATATACACGGCCGTTAAATAATAGTCTTCTGGACCCATGTTAAATTTGTGCTCTAATAATCATTTAAAAGAAATGCGATAAGAAAATATTAACAGTTTTCTCATACAAACAGTGTGAGATATATTTACCCGAGAACTCGTACTTTGCAATTCGTTTCCAAAACTTGATGTTTTGACTCAAACTTACTAGTACTGAAATGGATCTCTTAAAGAGGAAAAGGAAACGTATCAGGGGTAAAGAAAAAATATGAGGATTTCTGGAGGCATATTCAGAAATTTTATGTGATTGGACTGATAGAAACGTGGGTAGAGAGAAAAGAATGGGATAGAGTAGAGCGAAAGTTGCTAAGGGGGTATAGGTGGAGGCTACAGGAGGCGGTCAAAGTAAAAAGAAAAGGACGGGCTAGTGGGGGAATTATATTAGGGATTAGGGATGGATTAGAGGAAGAAGTTCATGTTGAGGGAGAGGAGGAAGGCGTGAAAATGTAGGCTGTAAAGATAGGAGAGGTGATGTATAAGTTTGTGACTTATACATCACCTGTACCAGAGCCTGTACCAGAAACGGGAGGCTTTGAAAGAAAATCGAAAGATAAAATAATAAGTAAGGAGGAGACAATTCTAAGAAACTGGATGGAGGATAAAGGGTGGGCGGTGGCGAATGGTATGGTAAAAAAGGACGAAGAGGACACGTATGTGAGTAAGAGAGGTGTATCGGTGATAGATGACGTAATTATGAATATACAAGACTTTCAGGAGATATAGAAATTCGCAGTGGAAGGAAGGGTGGAATCAGACCATCAGCCATTGAGTTTGTGGATACAGGGTGAGGCTGGCGAAAGGCAGAGTGGGAAAGAAGAGTCGTTATGGGAGAGGGTTCGATGGACGAGAGACGCGATAGAGAAGTATCAGAAGCAGTTGGGCAACGTAAGCTTTGAGAGGGAGTCCGTGGACGAGATATGAGAGGATCTACAAGAGAAAGTAAAAGGTTGTGTGCAAAAGAAGGTATTTAGGAAAAAGAAGAAAGAAATAGTAAAGCCGTGGTGGCAGAGGAAAAGTAAAATGATGAAGAGAAAGGTGAAAAAGAAGTACAGGAAGTGGAAGGACGGAACCGCGAAAAGGGAGGAGTACGTAGAAATCAGGAAGGAGTTTATAGTGATGCGCAAGAAAGAGGAGCAGGAAAAAGAAAAAGAGCTGGAAGATGAATTAAGAAGTGTTAAGACAGAAGAGGACGTGTGAAAGATAATTAATAGGTTTCGGGAACGTAGGGTGGGGATAAGTGAGAAGATAGGGAGCGACGAATAGAGAAAATTTTTTAAGGATTTATTTCAGAAGGCAGACATTTAAAAGGGAGATGAGGGGATTAGAATAAACAGAGAGGTAGATCAAGAGGAGCTAAACGACAAGGAGGTAGAGAAGGAGATAAGGATTTCGAAAAAATCGAAGGCAGCAGGGATTGACGGGGTAGAGAACGAAGCGTGGCTGTTTGGCACACAAGACGTAAGGCAGAGGTTGAAGGGGGTAGTGAAAAAAGTATGGAGGGGGGAAGGATTCCCTAGAAGGTGGAGAGAGGGGTTGATCGTACCACTGTATAAGAAAGGGGATAGGAAGAGGTGGGAAAATTGTAGAAAAATTACGCACATGAATACTGCGTGCAAAATATACACGATAGTGTTAGCATATAGGCTGCGAAAGGATGTTAAGGTAGAAGGAATATTGCCAGACACGCAGGTGGGCTTTAGAGAGAGAAGGAGCACTATTGACAATATTTACGTCTTGCAACACGTGGTGGATAGAGAACTGACCAAAAAGGGTGCCAAGTATACGCGTTTTTTGTGGATCTAAAGAGCGCGTTCCCGTCAGTCGATAGGGGGAGGTTGTGGAAGGCAATAAAAGAGGGGGGATTGAAAAGGGGCCTGATCGAGAGGGTAAGGGGTTATATGAAGAGACGAAAGATAGGGTGAGAGAAGGAGTGGGAATCTCTGAGGAATTCTGGATAGATAGGAGTTTGAGGCAAGGGTGCCCGCTTAGCCCAACGTTTTTTGCAATTTTGATCGTGGATATGGAAAGTAAGCTAGCGGCCGGAGTGGTAGGAGGAGTGAGGGTAGGAGGAGTCAGGATATGGTCACTCGCATATGCAGATGACATAGTGCTGTTGGCAAAGAGCGAAGAGGCTTTAGAGGAGATGATGAAGAGGTTCAGACGTTACTTAGACAAGAATAGGTTAGAGTTAATTGCGGACAAGCCGAAGGTTATAGTGTTCAGAAAAGGAGGTGGGAGAGATGGGGGAGGGTAGTGGAAGTGGAAGGGAAAATCGGTACAGGATTTGAAAGAGTATGTGGACCTGGGCTTCTTGTTTCGAAGAAATCGGGGAGCGGATGGTCATACACAAGAGAGTGAGAAGGGCAAATGTAGTGATCAGGCAGGTGTGGGGGATGGGGAAGAGATTGTTCGCAGGTGACTTTGAAAGGCGAATGAAATTGTTTGATTCGCTAGTGATGAGTGTCTTATTTTACAGAGTGTAGGTGTCGGGTTAGAAGGTATATAAGGAGGTAAAAAGGGTACAGGAAAGGTATGTAAAGTAGATACCATGGTTGGCAAGGAATACGCTGAACATGGAGCATGGAGGATTATCATAGGTTCTGGCTTTCTAGAGAGAAGAGGATGTGCTACTTTTGCAGAGGAATGCGAACAGGTGGAAAGGAGGGGGATTAACGTGGAGGTATTGTTGCATGAAAGGGTTGACAAAAGGGCAGTAGCATGGGTGAAGGGGGTGTTGGGTAATATAGAAAATAAGGGAAGGAAGGAGGAAGAGGAATGGAGAAGGAGAGATTGTAAATAGGCGAGAAAGTAGATGTAAGAGAAATTCAAATATTTTAAATAGGAGTTAAGTATTAGGTGTTAGCCGCGGAGACAGAGGCTGGTAATGCGAGGAACAGCGACAAAAGAGCGAAATGTGTGCGAGGCGAGGCGCGGCAACGAAGGTTAGGCTATAGGAGCGAGCAGATTAGTTATAAGGTGTGGATGGATAGTACTTTGTAAGACGTAGCTGTAAGAAAATTTTGTGAAAAATGGATGTGTAAGCAAGTCAATTTCTTAAGGCCAGTATAACGAAAAATTAACGTTCATCTAACTACCAGTACTGAAGTGAGCAAATGGGCCAGATATTTTCATGATTCGGGAATAGTGTAACAAGAAATGATCTTTTAGTTTTAATTGACTGTTAAGTTTCTCAACTCTTATTATGTGACGCTGTTCGACAAGATCCTTAAACTTTGCAATGTATTCAATTTGCAAAGATATAGAAACAGAAATATCTATCATTTTTTGCCATGTGACATAAAGTAACTTGACAGGTTCTTGTCGGTCAGGTTGAAAAATATTCTCAACAAAAAAAAAAAAAACTGAAAAGTGGCGAGCAGTGGAGCATTTCTTTAGCCGACATATTTAATTTACCATTCTGGATGTCTTCATATGTAAAACAAGGAGGCTTGTTTCCTAAACTATTTAAATTATAATTGAATGAATTCATTCGGACGTTAAGAGATGCGTCATAAAATTCTCTTTTCACTTATGTAGTATCGCAGAAAAATAATTACGGTAATTTTACAGACGCCCTCAAACAGATCGTGTAGTATGTCTGCAGCATAGCTCTCCTAAACGTGGAAATTTGAAAGTGAATTCTAAAGAAAATTCTCATCAAACCCACTAAGTTTTAGTTCAAGCGCAACATCCTCACAGTCATTACATGCTTATTTTTTATTCCGCCGCTTTTATTTTAACTGTAGCTGCGTCATTTCTTTGCAAACTTTCAAAAAGCGACAATAGTAATTACCATTGAAACCGTCTGGAAAACCCATACCATTATGAATGCCATGGTTGTCAACTAAAACCAGTCCAACACAAAAGTGAACTTTTTCACTCCTGCCTTCAAGGTTCAACGTTATTCCTTCAATTGGAAGGGAATTCTGGTCTTCAATGAATTTTCGGAAGACATCAAAATTAGGAAGGCAAGGAATAGTAAACTGCTCGCAAATTATGAATTCCTACGTGAGAACACAAAGAATTATTTACCAATGATCTCCCAAAACGTGATTATTACCATCAAAAACCTCACTTTATTCGCGCACGTAATTAATTCGACAATATTATGTTAAAAGCGTATTTTTGAAAGGATGGACTACGGTTGGATGGATACGGTTTTCATGGGCTTTCTTTTCGATTGCTTGAATTTCAGTCTCCACGTTATCAGTTGTCTGTAAAAAATGTACGAAAATTAGCAATGTAACGTAGAAATTCAGTTTTTCATAATAAATAATTCCAGTAATAATAGGAAATAGGAAATGCTTACTTTCACGTCACAAAGAAAACTCTGCAACATTTACTCTTCGCCAGCTCCATACAATTGTGGCGGAAAGAGGCATGTGGGGATATTTTTTATAGGTAAGTTTTCTGTAAACTACATGTCCTAATATTTCATTTGATCTTTTGTAAGCAAAGGCGTCCAAGAAAGGTTATTTTCCGTTTTCTTCAATTTCCATGGTAAACTGGAAGTCAGGGTGTAACAGATTAATGAAATCGGAAAACTTGTATAGTTCATCTAGTCCATTTCTCCTGATAACAAAAGGTTTAAGCTTAGATTGATACTATTGAGGCATAGTTCTAGGAAGTCTTGGCATCAAATTTGAATTTGTCGTATCTTTTCGATAAACTCAACAGAGTATTGTATGCAATTGATGAAGTTCCCTGTAAAATTAAGATATTTTTTTTAGCCAAGTTTAGATTCTTCTCGAAGGGTTTTTGTTTTCCGGACTATACTTTTGGTGGGCTATTTATTAAGTTTTTTATATTTATCGTCAGTTAGCAGAATGATTTCTTTAATTGCTATTTTTTGTTGTTTTTGTTAAGTTTAAGTATGGATTCCAAATCACTGATGATTTCTTCTTTCAGTATTTTTAAGGGGGATACTGTAGTTATGTCATTTAGTTAAGACTAAAATTGTTTTATTACTGAGAGAATGTTCAGAGATGGTTTTGACTGTGTTCGTTGATGGTATGTGCCTTACGAGATGTAATTTGCCAAATTTAATTTTTTGTTTTTGAGTGGAAAGACCTTTAATCCATTGGAACTAGTCAAATGACATGCATTACACTATAGAAAAAATGTCAAATCTGAGGGTGCTTGATAAGAACAGGTGAAGTTTTAATAAACTTTTGAAGGTAGTATGCAAGACAAATTTGGTATGTTGTATTATTTTTTTCAAGAGCAGCAAACTTGTTTAATGCAAAATTTATCTGCATTTAGATGTATCTCAGCTTAATACTTAATGCTCTAAAGATTTTGTGCTTATAAAATGATTCATCATAATAAAAAGAAAAAATCTTAAAACACAATAATGACATCTCACAACTGGCTGTTTTCCCTATTAATTAAAATTAGAATTAGAATAGAATCAAAACAAACTTTGGGTGAAGGAACACATGCAAAAAAAAGGATATTACAT
>NC_046657.1:127469479-127485342 GCF_010883055.1 Belonocnema kinseyi | reverse complement strand
TGTTTGGGAATTGCACACAGTCTAATTTATTGTTACAGAATGGAGTTCACAGTTTGAATGTTTGCCGAACGGGGATCCTCTTCCTAATGTCCCTCGAAACGTAACTGATTATTATCCGGAAAGGTCTGTTTCTCCTGCTGAGCATAAGCGTCGTGACAAGTCTACGTCTACCTCTGCCAACCGTCATTCTTTTCTCATAGTTGGATTTCGACCTGACCAACGTAGATTTATCAGGCTTATTCTCCTCTGTAATCCGGACAGTATATACGAAGTTCGCACATACACTTTTTCTCCCGATAAACCACTTGAATTAAGAGCAGGACGTGGCGAATCTAAATCTATGCCAACCGAAGAGCAAAATGTTTTAACAACGTCCACTGGTAACATCGTGGCTCTATTTTTTCGTCATAATACAGTTCTTCGTGGGATATATACGCGTTATAATGGAATTTCAAAACGAGCAAGAATAAATATGGACAGCGGCGTGGTTTCCATCATGAACCCAAAAGAAATCCATGACTGCCCCATAAGCTGCAAAAACCCAATCTCAAAATATTATAGAGTAGTACATATAAACCAAAATCGTCTACTCCATCATTAACTTCAAGAAAATATAAATAATTCGTCGATATCCCAGGCTTTTTTCGGAAATGCATAAAAGAAAGTTTTTTCTTTCAATCTCATACAACAATATTTCAGGAGAAAAATTATAATCACCTTATAATAGCTTACCTAGTATACCTTGTCTATAGGTGAGACAACACTACAATTTATAGGAAAAAAAGTCTAAACGTCAAATAACATTAGTTTTCTCCAATAAAGAAATATTTCGTACTGGAATAAAGTCTGAGTCGCTCTGCCCCTTCATAAATCTAAAGAAAAATTCGATAATGTACTATGTAATCCATATGTTATTGTGAATAGTAAACAAAAAGAATAAAGCAGGGGTTGCCGAGCGAAGTGAGACAAATGTGAAGTATGTTGCGTGAGTGAAGGATATCGCTGATCAGTGAGCAGTGAAGAGAAAAGCCAAATAACGAATAACAATATGGCATCAATAGAGGAAATCAGAACTTTAATAGACGGTGCCGAAAATGGACTGAATATAGAAATACAGACAACAGCAAAAAGTATCCTTGAACAATTTAACGCTCTGATCTCACAAAACGCAGAAAGAATTTCACGGCTGGAAAAAGAAAATCTTAAATTAAAACAAATAGTGCAGAAAAAAACTCAACTCTTGAAGCTACGAAAAAGAACAACCTAATACTAAAGAGATACAAGGATGAGCAAACAGAAACAAGAGAAGAATTAGCGTCGAAGACAAGAGGTATATTTCTTGGGAAAATGGAAATAGGATGAAGAGGAAATTTGCAGTTTAAAAACGGCTAAGCCGGCTGAAACAATCAATTCTGGGGCAAAAATGCACCATAAAAGGATAAAGCAAAACAGAAAAAAGAGCAAGGAGATGACAAAGACTAGCACTAAGAGGAATAACCCACTGACCACAGGACAATCGGCGAATAATCTACATTCCATGTATTTGTTGCATGACAGTCAGACAAATTGAGAACCACGAAAGTCTCTACGATCTTGTTTACTGAATCTTCACTCAAAATTTTCCAAGTAGCAATTCGAGTGAAGGTCCTACTTGACAATCTAGGGATTCTGGATATTCTAAACGACGAGTTTGCTCACTCACTATAAAACCATTAGAATGGTTCAGGCACATCTGCCGCGCGCCTGAATAGCCGTTAGGGCAGTGAAAACTATATGTTGCAATACGGGTATCCATGTACCATGCATCCTCGTATTTCAATAAAAATATAATAGTTTTAATGAATAGTTTTAGTCTAGTTTAAAATGTAAGTCCTAGAAAGAAAAATTAAAATTAATTAATTCGGAATAGCAGGGTGGATCAAGTTCATTTTTTATTATAATTCAATTAAATGAACATTAAATAGACATTAATCATTAATAATTATACCGTTAAAACTCCAAGAGCCGTTCGATTCATCCTAGCTTCGTAATTCTTTCGGAATAACGAAGTAGGATTGATTTTAGTTCAGCATTAATATTCCAGATTCTTAGGTTAATTATTTTTATTTTTAAATAACACTTATAGTTGTTAGATTTTAGCGACTTTCGGTGTCGACGTGTAGAGTCCGAGGTAGTGCGTTTGAGACGGCGCTCCTTCACTGCTGGTGGCGACTTCATTGACGACCTCGCCGCCAACCAGCGGGCCCGCCCCGCCGCCGCTTTTACGCTCGGTCACCGAGAGCGAGACTTGACTATGTAAGATCAGTCGTTTTACGATTTTTCGGGGAGACAGATCCGCTCTGCCCTAATCTCTAGAGAAACAATAAATATTATCGTAAAGTTCCCCCTAAATATCTGAGTACATCATTTCGCATTTTCCTTTCTTCTCTTCGTCTTATCTCCAGAGTTCATCATCGGAAGCTATCACATCGTGAATTTTTATCGCATCGTGCTGGGGCAAATTGTTTCATGCTTTGTGTTCGCGTTTGTGTTCGGGTGACTTGCGGATAATAGTGCGCTTGTGTATTTAGCTGTGCTCGTATATAGGGACGTTACTTCCAGGGCTTCCCTGTCAGTGCCAAGCCTTGCGCATTCGGGACTTAGGCGACGGTTTTTTTGGTTCCAGAGGGTATCCTCTACAGTGCTAGTACCTACTCAGTGCAATCAAATTAGTGTGAGTGGAATCAGTAAATGGGATTACGGAGCGAGCACGATAGAGAGAGCTCGTTCGTGCACAACAAGGCGCGCAGAAGGAACTGAGACGCGCAGAAGAGGAGCACTGATGCGTGCAGTAAGTGCAGAGACGCACGGAGAAAGAGCGTTTCCGTCACTTAGAGGAGCAAAGCCGCATCGCCGCGGCCGTCATCCTCCCACAAATCGCCGGTCCGCAATAAAACCGAGCAGCCCCTCACCCCATCATTCCGGGTAGGTGGAATGGATGGTACCTTATTTCGCATCCGAGCCCACGTACGCCTTTCCGCCCGTTTATCTAACCCGTGAGGACTTTTCGCCGACGGCCGGACCCAGTCGGCTTATATATTTTGACGGCCCGAATTCCCTACCATGTCCGTGGGAATGGAAGCTTACTCTCACGGCAGCCCTCTCAGCTCCAGGGGAATTTATTAATTTCCGTTTCATTCCGGTGGAAATTAGGGAGAGTAAACACTGGGCTCTACGATCAACTTTGCTCATTCCCGGCACTAGCTCAGAGGCAGCAAACCAGGATGTGATTGGCTGCCTTCTCATTTTAGTTTCCTCTTTTTTATTTTTTATTTTTTTCCCGAAAATTATATTTTATTTCATTTTATTTTTTTTTCAGATTAGAATAGAGTTTTTTTTTGTTTTTGTTTATTCCTTGTGGTTCAAATTTGGTCGTTGGATTCTTGTTTTGTTTAACAGGATTTTGCATCAATTTGATTATTGGACCTTAAATGGGATTTTTAATTTGGATTTTGGTCTAACTTAAATTTCGTAAATTTTAACTATTTGAATCAAGAATATATTTATTCTAAGCAAAAAACTATTGAGTTAATTTGTTCCATTATACTTATTTGAGTAAAGTTTAATAAAATATCGAATTGAGAATATTGTATTCTTATGATAAGTTACTAAAACTCTTACAAAATGTTTCTTGATCCAAGTAAATTCATATACTTATTTTCACTGCTATTTTAATTAAATCAATTTTCATGATCTTGAGACGAGAAAATGAATGTACTCAGCGAATAAATAATTTCCCTTAGAACAATGCTTGAATATTTTCCTTCAAATAATTATTAATTTGAAAAGAATGTGATAGAATGACATTAATTTTTTCAACATAAGTACTATAGACTTGATACAATATACATCACACGCATACTATGCAAATTAATATATTAGTCTAAATTAATTTACTTCTTACTGCATAAATATCTTATTAAATATAATAATCGACAAGTTGACATGTTATAAAGTTGGTTCTTTTCGCCGCTAACAATGATTTTGAAATTCAATAATATTTATAAAATTCAAAACATTGGTGCACATTATCAATTTCATTAGGCAAATGTAGATAGGAATTTGTAACTTTGATAGACTACTAATTTTAGGCTAACACACAAAGCAAAGCACTCATAAAACTGTAAAAAAAAATTATAAGTTTATTGCGTGGGTAAGATTTTGGTGGCAAGAAATTAAAAATTTTAAATAGATTTGAAAAAAGTTTTTTTAATTTTTAAATAATTATGCAAGACTCAAAAGTCATTTCATTCCTAAAATTATTAAAAGGTTATAAATTTACTGCTTCTATGAATTTTCGCTTATTATTTGTATGTATAAATCTACTCAAAATTAAACCATTTCGAATTTTTTTAACCGTAAAACATTTTTGTGAATCGGAAAATGAACATAACCTCACTTTTTAAATCTTTCTCCAAGCACCGCATGTGCATCAGTCAAACAAGTCATTCCAGAAGAATATTAAGAAGGTTAAAAAATATTTATAATTAAAATTCATTTGTGTATATGTGTGTAAAAGCTCTAAATTTTAACATTGATTGTCAAAGCATAATAGTTTTTTTTTTGCAAAATGCAAACTCTTATCCATAAGTTCAAGCAATACGAACAGATAATGTAATGTTGTATATTTAAAAATGAGATATAATGTATAATAATATATAATGTAAAATATTGAAAAACTAAAGTTTTGTAAAATGCAGAGTTGAAAAAACATTAATATAAAAAGTTTTGCAATTTTACTAATTACAGAAATAAAAATTAAAGGGGCCATATCTGGGCCAGATCGGGTCCACATTTTGGATGCCCAGATCTGGGCCCGGTCAGGTAGGGCGTTTTATTTACGGTCTGGCTCTAGACAGATTACCCTATCGGGCCCACATTTCTTCCGATGAGGGCCCGACCGATGCCACACCAAAATTTCTGCGCGGGATGCAATGCTTCCCGCATACTGTATCGCCCATATAAAGTTGCTATTTTAAATTATTAGGTACACATTTAGTTTTTTAAAAATAAATTTAACAAAATTAGGTTTTCCAGTCAATGACATAATTTTTCTATCATGTAAATAATAAAAAATAAATATATGACAGCATAAAACAAAGTTATAAGGTTTAAAAAATGCTTTGAAATGAAATTATTACATTTTTTTGATAATTTAAAAAAATTGTATGCGTTTTTAAAGCAAAATATTTAAGAAAAAAGAATTCAATAATATTTTTTAAAAGTTTATTAAAAATACGTTTCATTTTATAAGGAAAAATTAAAAAATTGAGAGTTACAATTGTTTTAAATAAAATAATTGAGAATGCAAGGAGGAAGCAAATAAATATTTTTCATCCGCCCACCGTGAGATCGCTTTTAACCTGCAAGTTCTTGCACTAAACGTTTCTTTACAAAATTCTAGTTTCGTTTGATTTCGAAGTATTTTATATTTAATAGAAAAATAAAGTATCGAGCAATTTTTTAAATAGGTAATATTTAAACTAGCCATCAATTCTTTCGAAATATTTGAAATTATTTATTAGGAGTTGTTATTTTAAATTAAAAACTGAGTTAAAAAATATTATAAAAGAATTAAATAAATCGAAAACTGTGCATTTTACAAAGGTTTTTAAAAACCAGAAAAGATTTATTTGTCACTGAGGTTATTAAAGCGTTTTTGAGATTAAAAGTTCGATATTTTTATATGCTTTAGATAGTTTTTGTGCGGATTAAATTTTTAAAGAAAAAAGTATTGAGACCTTTGTGAAATAAGTAAAGTTCAATTATTTTTTGCATATTTTAAATTGCTGTTTTGGGAAAGATTTTCCATATTCAAATCTTTGTAAAAAAGGGTGTGATAAATAAATCGATAAATTGAAAACTGTGCGGTTTATGAAAATGTTCGTATAGCAGAACATAATTTTTTGTCTTTAATGTTCTTAAAGCATTTTTGTACTTGCAACCTTTCTTTATTATTTATTAACTTTGGGTGGTTTTCAAGCGTTTTAAATATTTACAAACAAAAATGATTCAATGTCTCGTTAAATAAGTGAAACTTACTTCGCTTTTTCAAATATTTTAAATTATTGTTTGAAAAATGTTATTTTGCATTAAAAATTGAGTAAGAGAGTATTGTATACAATAAAAGAGTTGGATAAATTGAAAACTGCGCATTTTACGAAGAATTTTTATTTATTGTTTATTACTTTTGGATATTTTAAAACATTTTTAAATATATTTTAAAAAAGTATCAACCCTTATTGAAATAAGTAAAATTCAATTCTAAATTTTTCTGAATAAAAAACGGTAAATTAAAGTTAAGTTCAACAACTTTTAGTTTGAAGTTGGTTGAGGCTCAACATATGACTTGGCACAGGAGGGTTCAATCCTCGGCGAGTGCGATTTTTAAAAGGTTCTAGGCGTACGATTACATGTGTGAGTAACAGAGTGCGCGAATTACGTACTTTAATAATTTAAAAAATTAAGATTATAAAAAAATAATTTCGAAACCCATTTTTACCCACTCATACTCTATTGTCCCCAGTCGTACCTGCTATTGACTTGAATCAAGTAATATTTTCTTGATTCAAGAACAATTTTTTTTCAGTGTACATGGTTCAAGAAATCTGCTCAAATGTTCATTACTTATAGTTTTAGGAAAATATTTGTATGACTCGATACCCTTCGGCACTATTCAGAAGGACGTCGCCGTTTTCGCCTAAGTCGCAGTACAAACAAAGAATAGGTCACGTGCTTTTAATGTTCTTTCTGCATATATTAATGTCCTTCGCAAGTAACTTTTTAGTACAAAATCTTCGGTTGTCTCATCGTTAGTGATTCATTAAGTAATACATTTTTTCGGTTAATTACAATTTAAATGCATAAATAATCGATACGTATTAAAATTATAATTAACCGAAAAAAACTATCACTTTTAGAATTTCACATTCCCGATACTGAAAATTAAAAAAAAATCGAATTTAACTCTGGAAATAACAGAAAATACTTAACGCCGTTTTTGATAAGGTAGACAATAAATGTCGAAATTTGTAAATTAAAATTTTGTTGAGAAAAGTCTGTCCAAGTCGCTGCGCCGACAATAAAACCACAGAACTTCCGATTGCCGGTCAGGGGCTTTTCTAATTAAGCCATTAGAGAGATCGAGAGAAAACGTTTTTTTTTCAAAAATATACGCTATATCAAGCCAGGTGTTCCATTTATGATACAAGTAATTTAGGAATCTTTATTATCATCAGAACTAGTTACTATCGGTCAGTATAGATGTCATTTCACAATCTGTGCAATCAGAAATCAAATTTGTTTTAATTCGCAAAGCTACTCAATGTTATTTCAAATTTGAGTTTTGATGTAATGTTGTAAACTAGTGCAACAAAAGGTCTTTTTGAACAATGGAATGACGGCCTTTGGCATACTAAGCCAAACATAGATGGTTCTAGTCCTTTAATACCTACTGTACAATTCTTTGATCTGTTCCAAATCATATCACCTTGATCAAAAAGTTTTAGGACATTATTTTTTACATAAAAACTACAAGTTTATTCATCATAATCGATATTGTTTCCTTCAAAGTATTTCCCATCGACTGCAACGCACTAATGCCAGCGCTTGATTCAAACAAGCTATAAAGCTGAAAATTTGACAGACCTTCAATGACACTTCTACCAACACAACAAAAAGAGAAGAATTAAAATCGGCCAAACGAGAGCGCCACACAGTGACGAATCCTTAAAAACTTTTTGATCAAGGTGGCATAAGCCATCCGGAGTTTATTTATAATCAGTTTTCTACCCCACATTAAGAAAACGATACGAATTATTTCCATTTTTACGTGTAACCTTCCTCCTTACATACAAGACATGTAACCTTTAGTTCTGCAGTCCCCGTCTCGCAAGTTGTCAGTAATTTTTATATTTTCATTTAGGAATTGCAAAAAAGCATTCCTAAAACAGGAATTTGTATCAAATAAAACAAATCAATAATCCGTTTCTTGAGGCAGAGTTGAGTTTAGCATTCGATTGCTTAACTAATGGTGTACCTCTTTCTGATGCTCATCGCTTTAGGTCTTCCAATTCTAGTAACAGGTCTCCTTCTTCGGCTGGGCCTAATTATCGTGAGCGGTCCAGGTTTCCTTCTACCAGTAACAGGCCTCCTTCTATCAATTACAGTTCTTTGCCTGTCAGACATCCTTCTTTACTCATACTTGGATTTGAATTCAGGGAGCTTGAATTTCTTAGACTTATTCCCCGCAGGAATCTGGAGCGGATATTTAAAATTTGCAAATACACTCTCCCTGCAGATAAAGGAATCAACTTGAAAGGGGAACGTTATGCGCCTTTATCCATGCCAAACGAAGAGCAAAATGTTTTAACAACAGTTTCTGGTGACATCCTGGCAATATTGGATATCATAATCGAGATCTTCGTGGCATATTCGCACATTGATGACGTTCTGAATCTTTCATCAATGTCCCAGTTTCATCTTTCTGAATACAATTTAAAAAGTTTCTTCTTATTGCATTGCGAACAATTCTTAAAATTAAAATTATTATAGGATTATTACGATGTACCCATTGTGTTTCCTGCAGGCGAAACACACCACAATAGACAGGAAAAATACTCAGAACGTCTAATGGCATTATTTTACAAAAATTGGAAAACATTTTTGCATTCCGATAAAGTCTATTTATTCAGTTAACGATTGAGACATACATTTTTATTTGGATACATTTATGCATAAACGCTGCTTTTTTATATAAGTTTCAAGAAACATTATTTAAAGTTTCTAAACGCTGTTGCACTATGCTGACTGATATTAGTAATAAACTAATTTCCTAATTAATACAAAATTTCTAGTCAACCGTTCAAAGTATCTAAGCCACAAAATCTAACACTGATCAATACCTATAGTTCCCATACAAAATCATTTAAGAGGAATTAATAATGTAGCTATATTCTTACATGAAAGTACAATTTCTTTTGAAACAAATGTACTTATAGGCTTTTGGTACGTGATTAACTCAGCATTAAACAACATTCATATTTTTATAAATAATTATCAGAAACAAATTCACACTTTATCCGTTTTTGAAACAACATAAATCGTTGATTCACATCTATTTGAGCAAATAATGTTTGCTTATACTAAATGTTTATGCAAACTTAATAAATTTTTAAACACAAGTTTCCTGTATCTAATTGTGATGACGAACAAGTTTAATCAGACACAGTTATACATACTTTTTCATGCATAAAAAGTTATGCTATGTTGATAAACGTCTAGAATGCTTATTTGTTCATCATAGATACACATAGAAACCATTGCTATTGTTAAATACTCGTTCAGCTTAAATAGCTTGATTTCATTGTAATCTATTCAGCATTTTCCCAACAAACTTTTTTTTCCCTTATTGTCCGTTCTGTATTCTCTTATTGTCTTCTTATCAGGCCATGATATAATTTTACCGAATATTGAAAATCTTAATTTTGAAAAAAATACTGCGCAAATATTACGGAAACTGAAATTTTTCAAAAAATTTAAACATTCTAAAGCAAACTGGTTTAAAGCTAATTATTTTTGTTTTATGAGTCTACATATTGAATTTTTATTGAAAATTTCTCTTTATTGGTTGAAATTATCATTTGTTTAAAAGTTTGATTATTTTGTTCGAACGGCATTATTTTGATCCAAAATTCAACCACTTTCTTTAAAACTTGTCTTTAACGTTGGCTTTTTGAAGGTCAACTTTGTTTTTTAAACAGAAACCCCCTTTTCTACATCTGCAATCGACAGAGCGGGAAATTCTATATTCAGGTACGTACACAAGTCATAGGTCAATTGTAACGTTCAAGGTCAGTTAGAGGTTATTTGAAATTAACAAAGCTTTCCAAGAAGTCAGTGTAATTCCTGAAGTAAATTTCAACGAGGAATTCAATGGTGGCCTTTATTTTGACCTTGAAGTTGACCCTAATGGCTTTTTGAAGGTCAGCTTTGTTTTTTTAAATGGAAACCTCTTTTTTTACATCTGTAATCGATAAAGCGATACATTCTACGTTCAGGTACGTACCCAAGTCCCAGGTCAATTGTAACATTCAAGGTCAGTTAGAGGATATTTGAAATTAACAAAGTTTTCCAGTGGGTCAGTGCAATTCCTGAAGTAAATTTCAACGAGAAATTCATTGGTGAATTCTGTATTGATCTTGGTGATGATCTTCAAGGTTTTTTCAAGGTTTTCTCCAAGAAGTTTACGTTTACGTTTAGCATTATCCAGGAACAACGACGTGGAGGTAGTAAATTCTATTCCCTTTGGGGTGCTTGATTATCGTGAGGCCCCTTGCCTCTCACGCTTCAGTGAGGATGTTCGAACTGAAAACCTTGAGCTTCTTGACAAAAAGCTATGCTATTGTAAAAATGAGTTACAGCATTACTAATCGTCTCCCTATCAATCAAAGTAGCCTGTTGCAGAATCCGATTCTAAAATTCGTCTAAGCTTTGCGGTTGCGTTGAGTATACTTTGCTCTTTGAATAACACAAAAAAAATAGTCGAGGTGCGTCAGATCAGGAGATCTAACAGGCCACTCGATTTCACCCCTTCTTCTAATCCACCTTTGAGGGAACTGAGTATCCAAATATGCTCGAACCTCCCTACCGTAATGAGCCGCTGCTCCGTCCTGCTGGAACCAAATATTTTGAAAATTATCGCCTGTAATCTCCCTTATTCTTAGTACAATTTTGTTTCTGAGAAGTTCTTCATATGCACGGGCATTGAGATTACCATGGATAAAGAAAGGGCCTATCAATGTATCATTCAAGATACCGGCCAAAACATTAATCTTTTGTTGATATTGTGTGAGACTCTCCAACATCCAATCAGGATTTGTTTCGGACAAATATCCACAATTTTGCCTGTTAACTTCACATTTTAAAGTGAAAGTAGATTTATCTGAAAACAATGTATTGTACAAGAAAAGAGGATCTCTATCAATTCTGTCCATCATAATTTCGCAAAATTCAACCCGACGATCAAGATCGTCTTCATAGAGCTTTTGTACCAGATGAACTTTTTAAGGATGGAAATTAATGCTTTTTAAAATATTTCGCACCGTCTCAGGAGCAACGTCACGCTCAACACTAGCTCAACGTAAACTAAGGTGTGGGTTTTCAACAAATGCTTGATCTATGACCATCTGCATTTCTTCAGATCCTGCAGATTTTGGCCGACCAGTTCTCTGAAGGTCCTTGATAGATCCATGATTCATAAAGCGCCTTACAGTTCGTTCCATTGTTAATTGTGAGACATGATTTATCCCTTCTCCATTACGAAAAGTACGATTAAAAAGCAAAAGAACTTGATAATAAGATCGAACTCGATCTCCACAACCACGCATCATTAATACAGATACCCTCTCATGTTCCGAAAGTTTAGATTGCCCCATAATAATCTTTTAGCGAAAGATAGTAAGTATATACTCGTAATACGTGAATTTAGTTACGATTCGTAATATTCGTATGGAAAAACGGTATAGGACTTATGGTATCGCCTTAGGTATTGACTTAGGTATCGAAAAACGGTATAGGACTGTATAACTCTTCGGAGAGGAATAGAACTCTCACCGGAACACCTGAAACTTCTACTAAAAAAGTTCCTTATGATTTTACAATATTCAAAACGCTGTAACCAAGATCAATAAAGAGCTCACCTCTAACGGACCTTGACCGTTACAATTGACCTATGACTTGGGTACGTACCTGAACGTAGAATTTTCCGCTCTATCGATTGCAGATTTTAAAAAAGGAGGTTTCCATTTAAAAAAACAAAGCTATCCCCCCGAAATTCAAATTTCTCAAATTTTCTTTTCGCATACTTCTGTACGTTGTATGTACTGTGTGTGCATTCTATATTGTCCTTTGGACCCTCTTGATTGATCAGCTAGGGAAAAATCAAAATTTCGTATTACTCCCCCCCCCCGAAATTTAAATTTCTCAAATCTTCTTATTGCATACGTTTGTACGTCGCATATACTGTTTGTACATTTCATATTTTAGTTTGTACCCTGTTCGTTGCCCGGTTAGGGGAAAATCAAAACTTCGTGCTATTCGCCCGAAATTCAAATTTCTCCAATTTTCTTTTTTCATACGTCTGTACGTCGTATGCACTGTTCGTAAATTCCATATTTTCGCTTGTACCCTCTTGTTTGCCCGGCTAAGGGAAAATCGAAATTTAGTGCGATCCGCCCGAAATTGAAATTTTTCAAATTTTCTTTTGACATACGTTTGTACGTCGTTTCTTCTGTTTGTACATTCGATATTTTTGTTGGAACCCACTTGATTGCCTGGCTAGGTGGAAATCAAATTTTTGGGCTATCCCCCCGAAATTGGAATTTCTGCAATTTTGTTTTTGCATAAGTTATTACAAAGGAAAATATGGTATGTACAAACAGTACATAATATGGCGCACAAACTTATGCAAAAACAAAACTTGAGAAATTTTTAATTCTCGGGGATGGCCTTAAATCTCGATTTTCCTCCAGCCGCGCAACCAGGAGGGTACAAACAAAAATTTGAAATGTACAAACAGTACATACGACGTGCAATCGTACGCCGAAAGGAAATGTTAGAAGTTTCAATTTCGGAGGGATGGCCTAAAATTTAGATTTCCCCCCAGCCGGGCAACCAAGACGGTCCAAGGAAAATATGCAATGTATAAACAGTACATATGACGTACAATCGTATGCCAAAAGAAAATGTTAAAAGTTTCAATTTCTGGAGGATGGCCTAAAATTTAGATTGCCCTCTAGCCGAGCAACCAAGAGGGTACAAACGAAAATAGGGAATGTACAAACAGTACATACGATGTATAGTCGTAGAAGAAAATAAAATGTGAAAAGTTTCAATTTCGGGGGGGGGGGGGGGGGGGGTTGGCATGAAATTTTGATTTTTTCCTAGCTGGACAACCGAAAAGATACGAACGAAAATATGGAATGTACAAAGGGTGCATACGACGTACAAACGTGCGCAACCTTACTTTACGGAGCAGAAGTGTGGGAAGTATTAGTGTGTAATTATCATTCAGAGTCTAGATAAATTTTGTAATAAAGAAAAATGATACACTTCTATATCGGAATCAAATTTAGTATTTTCAATCATAAGAAGGTGAATAGTAGGTTTTTGAGATTTTTCTTGGCTTAAAAAAACTTGAACAATTTCCTGTTCCTTGCCATATTCGCCAAATGCTAATCCATACACATTTATACAAAACCCATTCATTTTTTTCAAATTTCGGAACATTTTCAAGAGTAATTGGAAACTTAATATCTTATATTTTAATTCTGAACTATCAAGCTTATGATAAGAACTGGTTAAATTGAAATGGGGTTTAGTAGAATAAACAGCTTCCATTATTGACCAGAAAAAAAATATGAAGCTTTATTCTTAACATTGATCACAGCTTTTTTACTTTGTATAAAATGAAGTAATTCAATGAAACTCGAAGACCGAATCTGAAAAGGTGCGAATCTACTAAAATTAACCCTTAAGTTTACAATTTCTATCAAACTCCAATTCGAATCTGTTGTTTTTAACTTGTCAATTTTAAATTGAACCTGTTCTCTAACTTTTTCTTCAAACTATCCACCAATGTTTATGGTTGTCAAACCAGGACCATTTTTGTTACAAATATTTTTTTCCTGTATTTTTTCTTTACCATCCACTATTGTCCTAAAAACGCCAGTAAATTCAACAAAGACCTTAATATTAACCAAGCTATTGTGTTTTTAATTCTCGGAATGAAAATGCATTTCACTGATGCTTCTCTCAACTCCTGTTTTCAGCAACTTCTTGAATTTTCTGTTTTCTGTCTTCAAATTGGCTATCAATGACATAATCGTCCGTTTCTGCCCCATTACTAATATTTGATCTTCCTTAGAATTTTGTTTCACAGTCTGATGTTTTTAGTTCCTTCTCTCATCCACCATATAATTTCTTCAGCAGCTGGAGGCTGCTTTTCAAGTATGAGTTCATATCCCATCTTCAGGACTTGCAGAACTTTTTTATATTTTTCAAAATCAATTTTCAAATTAAAATGGACTCAACACATAAAATGTAGTTTCAGATCTAAAGTTATTTGAAGTTATCTAAGTTTTTCATCAACTGATGGAATCACAAAAAAATATTGTATTTTTTAATATATTTCAGAGTGTTTTCACACTTCGAACGCACTGGGTGGTTGCCTATCATTCAATTATAAAATAAGGAGTAAGCCTTTTATATATAGCACTAATGAATGCTATTAATTTAATGCGTTAAGATTATTTGTATGACATATGACACTGGTGTGGATACGCATTTAACATAAGCTATGGCACATACTTATGGAATGTATAAACAGTGAATTTACAAACTTCCTGTCGGTTAATATCAAAGGAGAAACTTTAGGAATTTATAATTAAAAATATCGAAGAAATTATGTGGAACGGGTGGTGCATAGTTGCGAAATGTCTGAGCAATCCATTTTGTTTATAAAAATAAGTCCTCGCAATCGTATGTTTATCAACGTCTTCTTCAAAGCCTGATAAGTTATGACCCACAGAGCTGAAATTCCCGCCTGTTCTTATCCCCATTAACGCATTCTCATTTATATCAATATAGATATAATTTTATCTCTGATGTATAGCAAATCTTGATTATTTTCAGTTTCTCAGAACTGATCGACGTATGGTGTGAAATGTGACTCTTAGGGTGACATTTATCGAGTAATTAATATGATTTGTGGTATTACCAAGAAGCTACAATGTTTATATAAATAAATCCTCGCAATCGCTGACCCTCACTTGATACTGTGATGTCAGACATAATATCTACTGCTGTAGAATTTTTAACTTAAATATTTATAGTAATTGAACATTTAAAAAAACATTGAAATTAAAAATTAAAGAAACTTCAATGAGATTAAAATCAATTACAAAACATTACTTAACGTCCAATAATCAAATGAATGTGCACAATTGCGACACATAAACCTAGAATCCAACCACTTAATTTGGATAACCACCATTAAATATTCTTATTGAAATTTGAAAAAAAAGATAAAAATATTATCTTAGAAAAGAAAAAAAATCCTTTTTTTGACCAACCAACCAAGTCCCATTTCTTCTCTTTTTTATTTTTGTTATGAAATCACAATAAAGAAAACATTTGTAAAAAATATTCACTAACGCTTCACCACTCATACTGCACACTTATCAAGGGTGAAAAATAAATTAATGAAAATAAGTAAATAAAATTTAAAAAAAAAATTTAAATACCTGAACAGACAGGAACAGCAACCAAACCACAATGCTCTCCTCCTGACATTTTAGGGTGACAGGAGGAGAGAATCGTGATTTTTTTGCTGTTCCTGACTGTTCGGGTATTTTTTATTTTATTTTATTTTTATTGTTTACCTTTATAAGGGTGCTGTATGAGTGCCGAAACGTTGGTGATTATTTTTTACAAATTTTTTTTTATTGTGATTTGATTGTAATGGTGAAAAAGGCTCAAAGGTGTTTTTAAAAATATGTGATATCTCTAGTGAGATATCACGTGCCTTTATTTAGTATAGTTACAGAGTCAAGTCAAGATTAGAACTGGCTTAGTGGCCCTAATGCCCTTTAATATATAGGCTGCTTATCTAAAGGAGAAAGCTGTGGCTATTTACATATTACATCCCCCTTTTTGGATTGTTCTTAGTCTCTAAAAACCTAAAATTTTAAAGATCTAGGTGTGATTATTTTCGGTACAGAAACATTAGTATTAATCATTGGAACTGCCTCTTGTCGGTGTACAGT
>NC_046657.1:127468021-127469379 GCF_010883055.1 Belonocnema kinseyi | reverse complement strand
GAAAAAATACCTCGACGCGAAAATTATAAATCATCACCCACTGTATAAAGTAGATCAGTTGGTTAAGGTAAAAAACAATACAAAGACCAACAAACTAGATCCTTCCTGGAAAGGTCCTTATAAAATAATTAACATTCTGGACAACAACAATCTTAAAATCCTAACAAAAAATAAGGTAGTAAAAGTACATATTGACAACGTCATGCCTTATTTTTCAGATGAAGGTCAGTCTATCCCTACTGACAATGATAACTCTGGTGAGAGCTCAAGTGAGAATCGAGCCGCTGACGACTAACCTATATAAAGAGGAACTCGGTTTAGCTACTATTTACGAAGAACAATGGACACTGATAATCGGGATTAACCTCACCAATACTCATTAGAGAATGTATAACATTAACAAATTAAAGGACTTTTTAGTCCAAAATTGCGATAGTAAATGCCCAGTTAAAGACATTGTTAATAGTATGGTTTACAGGTACAATCGATTAAAAACAAAAGAAATTTTATTACATAATATTATGGGGAAAACTAGATTCAGAAGAGGTTTATTCAATTTTGTTGGAGATATTTTGAAAACACTTTTCGGTACATTATCCCAAAACGACATAGATCAAGTTAACTACGAATTTGATCAAGTCAATTCGGATAATAAAAAGGTGGCCGAAATTGTTAAAAATAACACGAAGATCATTAAACTAATTATTGATAGTTCCTCACAAGATATGTAAAGTCTTAACGGCAGGCTCATGGCCGAAAGTCAATTAATGAAGCAATTAGTAAACTTGTCAAATGAAAACCGAAAACAACTCCTATTACAGGATAAGATAACAACCTTAGAGATCTTCATCTCCGAGATGAGTGAAGACCTGTCGACCGCTTTAAACGCAATTAACATCGGTAAACATGGAATGATTGAACCAACAATAGTCACACCCGCAATACTAAAATCCACCATCCAAGAATTCGAAACTCAGTATAAGACAAGATACCACTTTGAAGGACAAGAAACTAACTATCAAAGAATAATTGACTCAGCAGATATCAATATACTGACAAAAAAAGACTGTTTAATATACATTATAAAATTACCGGTATTAAAAAACCATATCTTAACTATCGAAAGAATAATACCTCTCCCTAATAAACAAAAAGATGAGACTTTTACGAGTATCATATTGGACCATGAATATCTCCTCACCGGAAGGTACATCTATGTACCAACTGATAAAGAAAGTTTAAGTACATGTAAATCCGTGGAAGGAATTAAAGTATGCAAGAGACAGCAACCTGACTTCTTGACTTATCAACAGGATACTTGCGACGCTAGTCTCCTTAACACCCAATCTAAAGGTAAA
>NC_046657.1:127466181-127467921 GCF_010883055.1 Belonocnema kinseyi | reverse complement strand
AAAAATCACATAGATATCTGGATAGAAAACCAAGATAATATCCCTGACGGATTATATACGATTAAAAATAACGAGATACAAGTACCATTTTTTAATTACTCAGCACAACCAACTAAAATACCCGATGAAATTAAATACGAAAAGATAAAGACAATCAGGACTACTCCACTCGAATCGGAAAGGGAAAACCCCCACAATACTCAAGACCAATTGCAAACACTATTAAAAACGTCTAATATCAATCACATGTAAAAAGAAAACCAAGAGACAATAAAGAAAATCTTACTAAAATACAAACAGGCGTTTGTACTACCCGGAGACCCACTGCCATACACAATGTTAACCGAGCATGAGATTATCCTAAATTCAGGTAAAGTAATAAACCTTAGATCACATAAATTACCTGAAAAACATAAAGAATTTTCTCTAGAGGAGACTCAAAAACTATTGGATAAAAAGATAATAAGACATTCACAATCCCCATTTAACTCCCCATCATGGATTGTTCCCAAAAAAGGGGGAAAATTGAGAATGGTCATAGATTACAGACAAATTAATAAAGATACAGATCAGGACGCTTATCCTTTACCAATGATTGACGACATCCTGGACCAGCTTGGAAAAGCAAAATTCTTTTCAGCTCTTGACCTAAGTGCTGGTTTTCACCAAATACCAATGAAAGAGGAAAGTAAAAAGTACACTGCCTTTTCAACACATTCCAGAGAATGATGGACAGAGCATTCCACGGCCTCATTGGAGGACATTGCTTCGTTTATATGGATGACATAGTCGTCTTGGGAAACACAATTCAAGAGCACAATAATAACCTTGAATTGGTTCTACAAAGTATCACTGATCTAGGACTAAAATTAGAGCCTACAAAATGTGAATATTTAAACCAGAATTGGAATATTTGGGTCATATTATCACAAAAGACGGGGTAAAACCAAACAATGAAAAAATTAAGAAAATCGTCGATTTTAAACAATTAAAAACAATTAAAGATATACAATATTTTCTTGGTTGAACTGGTTATTATAGAAAATTTATTTAAAATTTTTCTACGATCGCTAAACCTTTAACAGCATTGACACAAAAAGAAACACAATTTAATTGGACATCAAACTGCGAAAAAGCTTTTCAAACTTTAAAAAATGCCCTAACATCTGCGCCAGTATTAAGATTCCCAGATTTTAAAAAGAAATTTATTTTAACAACCGATGCCTCCAATTACGGACTAGGGGCAGTCCTTTCTCAGGAGGGGCATCCGTGCCTGTTTATATCGAGAACTCTAAATAAAGCGGAAGAGAACTATACGACCAGTGAGAAAGAGTTGTTAGCCATTGTATGGGCCGTTAAGCGTCAAACGCAATATCTATAAGGAAACAAATTCACTATCCAAACTGACCACAAAGCATTGATTTGGCTACATAACGTAAAAGATCCTAGTTCCCGATTGTTAAGGTGGAGACTAAGACTTGAAGAATACGTATACGAGATCGAATACGTGAAAGGAAAGGAAAATAAAGTAGCTGATTGTTTATCGCGACTATTCCCCATCCAGGAAAAAGACGTAGGACAAATATTTTCCATAACCAAAGACTCTTTACAAAGAGCAATGGAAAGCGTAGGAATACTAAACGAAAAAGCAGAAGAAGAAAATCTAGAAGAACTATTACCGGAAATAGAAATATTCGATACGCCAGTTATTAGAGAAGATAGAATACTACAAGAAAAAGA
>NC_046657.1:127465024-127466081 GCF_010883055.1 Belonocnema kinseyi | reverse complement strand
TTTTTTGAGGAAGGTTAGTCCTAGTATTCCGTCTTCGGGCAATGGAAAGTTTTGATCTACTATGTGGAATAAATGTTTTTTTCCGAAATAGTTTAAATATACAGCTTCTTGGGATTCCTGTTTATCATTTCCCATTAGAAATTTCTTTGAGTATTTGATTTTACTTACAGCTTGGGATATTGAATTTTCTTTTATTATGTTTATGGCTGCTCCGGAGTCAACTAGTAACCTATACTCTCCTCTACAACCTCTTCCCTTGATAGATTGTAGTCTTCCGGAAACTGCATTAATTCTGCTTGTTCCAGGTAGTCCTCGTGTTCCAGAATTTCTTCTTCCGTCATCTCCTGGTTCTCTAAGAATTCTTCTTCCTGGATGTTTCTTACTTATGGCGGTCTTGTCAGGAATTGACCTTGATTAAAATTTGGTTTGCTAAAGCATTGGGAAGCAAAATGGCCTAGTTTGCCGCATTTGTGGCAAGACATCTTTGCTCTATCCGCTAAAGGCAAGGTTCGATTTAGGGCTTTTGCTCCGGTGGCTGCTGTTGTGTTGGCTGCTATTCTGGGAGGTGGCAAAGGTCTTTGAATAAACCTGGGAGTTGGTCGAGGTGCTATGGGTGTAATTCTAATTGGCTGTGATTCCTTTAGCCAGGTTTCATACTCTGCTGCCTCTTTTTGGGCTTCCATTAATGTTATTGGCTTCATTGCCCGTACCTGAATTCCAATTTCTCGTTTTAGGTTTAGCATATACCGATTGATTGCCTCTTTTTCTTCGATTTCTAATCTGAGTTGTCTTTCAGGCCCTTCCGAGGATGCTTGCACCGCATAGTTTAATTCGTTCAGTATTTGTTTAAAGCGTAAAGAAAAGTTCTGGATAGTTTCATTTGGACCCTGTTTACACGATTCCATTTTACTTTTAATGAATAGAATTGAGCCCGTTTGCTTTAAATTTTGTCTTCGGGCTTCATACAAATCGTTGAAAGTGTTTATAGGGGTGTAGCGTATGGCTTTGTCAGCATTACCGGTGATTTTTTCAGCTGAAATAAAATCTAGTAATAGTT
>NC_046657.1:127458553-127464924 GCF_010883055.1 Belonocnema kinseyi | reverse complement strand
ACAAGCTATCTAAGGATGGTACTATAGAACGCCACCTCAAGGTAGGCCTTGTGGCGCCATCTCTTGGTCAGGCCGGAAACTTATCAATCCACCCTCGTATAAGAAGGGAAAGACTTTAATGTTTCTCCGTAGAGAATGCTTTCCTTCGAAGTATTCTTTAAACGGATCCGAGCAGGATCGCCAAAATGTTATGGTGAAAAAGGCTCAAAGGTGTGTTTAAAAATATGTGATATCTCTAGTAAGATATCACGTGCCTTTATTTAGTATAGTTACATAGTCAAGTCAAGATTAGAACTGGCTTAGTGGCCCTAATGCCCTTTAATATATAGGTTGCTTATCTAAAGGAGAAAGCTGTGGCTATTTACATATTACATGATAATAAGAAAAATAAAAAGAACGAAAGAAATAAAGAGGAGCAGAAGGGAATTTGGGTGGACGTCTTCTTATTTTTGTTTCCTCTTCTTTATTTTTGTATAGGAATATTTTATGGTGGTTGTCCAAATTTATCCATTGGATTTTTGGTTTTATTTTTAGGAATTCTGCACATTGCACTGAAATGTACGATATTTTCGCAATACCCTTTTAAAAATAGAAAAATTGGTTTTATCCTGGGCTCACTTTATACAGAATTCCGAGATCAAATAAACCTTGAAGAGAACACTTTTTAGCTCTGACACAATTAAAATTAAAAGAATTATATAATTCGACAAAAAAGAGGGCTCCGCAGACTTCTAGCGCCCACTATACGAATTTTCGACACAATAGTGGAATTCTCAATGCAAAATATTTATTTTTAAACCGAAAAAAAAACAAATTTTTAACCCTATAGTTAAAATTTTAACCAAATAAAAATGTTCCGAGAAACAAGGTAAGAAATTCCACCCAAATTATAATTTGAGCAGATAAATAATTTTAAATTCCGTAATTTGTAAGAATCTGTAACAATATTTTTCGAAATTTTTGGAAAGAATTTAATATGTTGAAATATTTGTAAATTTTTAAAAATTTATTTTTCAATATAAAAAAGAAAAAATAGGTTTCAAATTTTAGTAGAGGATTTGCACTTATATTTTTCTAATATCAATAGAGTCCAAGGTCTATTAAGTCATGCTTTTAATTTTATCAGATTGATCTGACTGGAAATTCCGATAATTCCGAAGGTTTTGCAGATATGTAACTATAATATTGAATAATGAAATACTGATCAGGATAAGTTTGTAAATAGGTGAAATTATCTCAAATTTGTCAGTCAACGTTTCCAGATTCTTTCGATCAAAAATGAAGATCCTTATTCAGACTTTACTTTTTGCGCTCACGGTTCTCCACAACTTTGGTCGTAAGTTTACCCAATACAATATAAAGTTTCTGAAATTTTCAGAAAAAATTCGAAGTATTCTCTGCAACCCTTTTAAATGATAAAACTTTGGTTAATAACTTTTTTATTTGTCTTTTATATCAAATTTTAAATTTTTCCACTTCTAAGCTTGAAATTCTTTAATCTTTTAATTTGATGATTTCAGAGTTTACCATTTTTTAATTGCAAATACCTGAAAATTGAAACTGCTTATATAATTTAGATTTAAACCCTTTCTGAAGTTATATGGATGACATTATCTATTCCTTAAGGCTTTTATTTATTATTTATTTTATTTCAAACACTTCAAGTATGTAATCGCTCGGATTTCATTGCATCAAAATAAAAAATTTTCAGTCATTATTATCAACATTAAAAATTTTTATTCATGTTTTTCAGAAAAAATTTAAAAGTATATTTTCTCAAAAAACTGACCCTTATATTCTTTTCAAATTTGTTTTCATTTGTAATTTTATAAGAAATATTTCTTCTAAGTTTTATGCTGGCTTAATAACTTTGGTGGCCAGTAAAAGTTTTTTCTTACATTCGAATTTTCTAATTTTTCTTACGAATAATGACAGATACAAAAACATTATTTTGTGATATCTTTCATGGCTTACGAGATAAATTCCAACATAAGATTTTTACAAATAAAAAACTCTCCTGCCCTCAAAATAGAATTAGCCCGAAGGATGCTGATATGGTGCCTTTCTTCTATCAGCAGAAACCTTTAAAAAGTATTCAGTCGAACAAAATAGGTGTTGTTTGTACAGAAAACATTTTTTTTCTTCAAAATTTGAAGATAATAATAAAACATATTTTCTGGAAAAGCCTACCTTTTTTTACTCTTTCAAATATTTTTGAAACACGTTTGCTAATAGAAGAAAGGTTCACCGCTTTATACAGTCTCAGCCTAATTTAAAGACCGAAAAATCTTTTTCCCCTAGAAATGTAATTTTTAAAACATTTTTTGTTAGCGGTGAGAAATATCCCAAAGGAACAGGAAAAATTTTTTTAATAGAACTTTTCTTACGCACAAACTTTTATATTAACACTGTTTTGGTATCCGTCATTTTTTGCGAGAAAAAGTAGAAAATGTGATTGTCAGACAAAAATTCTTCTAGCCACACAAACAATTTAGTCATTATAAAACTTGCAAGATATGCTTTTTATCAAAGGAAACATAAAAAAAATTGGAGAAAAATATAAAGGTAGATATTTTTTTAATTGACTTTTAAATTTTTCAGAATTACCACTGCCATTTTGTTAATTTCGAACCGGGTTTTTCGAAAAATCCGAAAGATTCTAAGAATTCCGTTGTAGAACCCTGCCTGATATAAAATACATTCTGTCGTTTATCAGGTTTTTCATATCAACACTCAATTATTTATCGAGAAGATGAATTATACCACTTTTGTTTGAAATATATCTTTTTAGTTAAAATTCAAATATTTGGTTCAAAATTCAGGTGTTTTGTAAAAAATGCATCTTTTTTACGGAAAATTTTAAGAAATGAAGAACATTCAAGAAATCTTGATTTAGAAAGAATTTAGAGGAATTCAATGTGAACTTAATTAATTCGAAATATTATATGAAACAGAAGTAATTTTCGACGAATCCTTCGAGAGCGATTCTTTCACGATAGATGTACTGAATTTTAATTTTATGCACGGAAAATTGAAAAAATTAATGTTAAATTATTTGAGAATCCATCGAATTAAAGCTTATAGTTCTGCGACGCTGTATATTATCTCATAGAACAAATTGTCTCTAGGTCATATAAACAAGCATTTCAACGTATGTGCTCAGCTTGAAAAAGTTTCAAGAAAAACAGATTATTGTCCAAACAACTTTATCTCTGCTAAGGATTTACAAAAAAAATATCTCAAATTAATAATAATTAATTTTTAACTCAACATTTTTTCAAAGCCAACCATAATAAGGAAAATAATTATGTAAAAACTAAACCATGTTCAGGAATGAATATTGAAATTAAAACTACTCAAATTGTACAATTTGAAATGCAGAATATTGAAAAATGAATATTGACATTAATTACATTGCAGAATTTACACCTGAGCTAATATCCATTTCTAAATCAATGGTTTAACAATCGAAGCAAATTTAGCTTAAATAATTTTATGACGAAAGCGCTGCAGAATTTATTATAAAACCATTAAGCCATTTTCACGTCCGGTTTGAGCGTGACTCACTGGGGGTGGCAGGAATAATTAAAAAATTTAAATTAACAGAATTTATAAAAAACATTACAAATTACTTCTAAGAAATCAAGATAATTATGCAGAATTCAAAAGACTGTGAGGAATTTAAATTAATTTGATATGTATTTAAAATATTTCACGAAAAATCAAAAACCTTTAAAATAAATTTTTTTCTAACGATAAAAACAGAAAAAAAATAAAAATGGACGTTCCCCCCAGAACTCTAACTCATTTAATGTAGCGGCTAAGGATTTTAAATTTAAAAATTTGTTGTTCTTGATAATATGCTTTCAAATGGCTGAATCAGCAGTTGATTTCCTTCGGGGTCGTTTTAAAATTACACAGGCCAACAATTCTCAGAACCAGAGACCAGACCTACTATACCCGAAGGTTTCTGCTGCGCTGAATCCGAATCTGACCTCAGAAAAATTCCATCACCCTCAGTTTTCGAGAATGCGATGCTGATAAGATTTTTCATAGCCGAAATATGGCGGATTCAAATATGAAAAATTTCACCCCCAAGCCCGGTAACTTTCGAGCCCTAACACTTCAAAATGGCGGATCCAAAATGGCGGCCAAAAAAATTTAATTACGCGTATTGGTATGATAATGTATACTAAGGGGTTTTGGAGGTCGGTGATTACAAATCCAATATCAAATTTGATGAATTCAAAATGGAGGATCCAAAATGGCAGCCATATTGAATTTTCAAAATCTGACTTCATATTCTTAATGAGCAACCTCAAAAACCTATATATAGATTTTTTCGATTGAATACGATCACTTATAAATTGGGCTTATAGCCTCACATATGCAGCAAAAACCTTCGGGTATACTAGGTCTGGTCTCTGGTTCCGGACCTTTGTCAAATTTTGTCGGCCTGTGTTATTAATAGCTGTTTACTAAATTATCAGTCAATCATTGAGTCACTTAGTTAAATCCATAATTAGATTTATATTGAGTCGAATTTTATTTATTTACATAATTTATTAGTTAGCACATCCTTTTATTTTAAAAAATTTAAAATCTTCGTTTTATCTGCGATAATTATTTTATCAATTTTTGACAGTATAAAGATAAAATAATACAATCTTGTGAAGCTAAACCATTCAATAACATTTCTTATAAATGATCTTTTTTTAAAAAGATCTTTTTTCTCTGAA
Organism: Belonocnema kinseyi; assembly: GCF_010883055.1. Classification (NCBI taxonomy): domain Eukaryota; kingdom Metazoa; phylum Arthropoda; class Insecta; order Hymenoptera; family Cynipidae; genus Belonocnema; species Belonocnema kinseyi. The sequence continues at coordinate 127,460,185 of NC_046657.1, read as the reverse complement.
AATAGCAACAACAAAAATTTTTTTTTTTTGATGTGGCGACTGTGGTCTTATAAAGGCTAAAAGGTTTTTTATATTTGCACAAAATTTGACAGAGTTTTCTACTTAAGAATATTTAGGATAAATTGCTACAATTATTAAGCGATTAATTTAAAAATTGATATTGGTCCAATTCTTAATGTTGCCATATTATTGATGTGTTAAAAATTACGGTGGAAATTGTTTGATACTGAAATTATTTACTTTTTTGAACTACATTTAGCAAGCATTACATTCTTTTCACTTTTACGAGTAATGCTTCAATATTCGTTTTGAAAATATTCTGCATTTCAAATCGTACAATACACTTTTATATCAATTACAACACATTTTTTATGTAACTCTGCGTGGGATTAAGTATTAAAAAATTGCAAAATAAAAATCGAATTGTATTTATCATGATTATTTTTTTATTTGTTTCATATTTTGCTTTAAATTGTATTCTAATCTTTTCTGAAACATGTATCATTACAATAAATGTATATCATTACAATTTATAGTATGCATAAAAATTTAATCATACTAATTCTTATTTCCTTGTTTTTATAATTATTTTTATTGTTAATGTTGTTTTTTACAATTGAATAAAAACTACTGCGCATCTGCATAGAGTCTAATACAGCAACCTATATAGGGTCCTATATAGGAGCCTATGCCCTCTTTCGTCTTTTCTGCTCTTTTTCCAAAAAGTTCATTTTTGCATTTTTTATCTTATGTTTTACGATTAAAAGAAAATCTACTCGTCCTATCGAAAAATGATTAATAATAAATTTATAGATTTTTTCAGGCGAACAACTTTTGTCTGGTAATTTAAGTTCATACCTTGTGTCGTTTTTTCAAACAAATTTAATATTTTTATTTAGAATGTTATTTTTTACGTCTAAAGCAAAAACTACATGTCCTATCCAAAATTATAGCTCTTTGTTGAATGAAAAATTTTAGTCTAATTTTTTTTGGTAGCTTCTATCGAAAATTGATTCATTATAAATTGGTAGTTCTTTCCACTGCGCGCAATTTGAGCTTTTTCATTTTTTTCGTATCTTGCATAGTTTGACCAAGAAATGGAATTTTTTAATTTTTCATTATTTTTGGTACAATCAAATTTGGAATGTTCAACTTTTCCAACAAATTGAAAAAGTTGTTATCATAGACCTGTAGGGCTTTCAAAAAGCAAAGGTTTTCTTCTCTTGATTTATTTTCGTTCATGCGTTGCTTAGCCTAAAATCTTGATTTTAGTTTGTTTTTTTGTCATTAGGATAAATTGTTAAATTTTTTGTATACTGTGAATAACCGTACAGAGAACTTTTGAATTTTTAAAATAGTTGTCTCAAACATATTCAAAATGTGCCCACTTTTTGAAATTTCATCCAAAATGGCTGGCTAACAAACTTGAACTTTAGTTCAAGACACTAAACGGGTGTACCAAAAGGCAATCTAATAGATTACTTTTTTCAAAAGTCATTGTGTTCACAGACAGACAGACATACATCCAGGAATACAGATGCACAGACAGACAGACGCATTCGTAAAAACCTGTTTTTTGGACTCGGAGAATCTCAAAACGTAGACACTTGACAAAAACGGAGGGGGGGGGGG
>NC_046657.1:127453499-127458453 GCF_010883055.1 Belonocnema kinseyi | reverse complement strand
ATCAGCCTTGGAGGAGATTATGTTGAGAAATAAAAAAAAAATTCTTAAAAACGTTGTTTTTCTTGGTCAGGCCGGAAACTTATCAATCCACCCTCGTAAAAGTCTGCCTGCTTCGCGGGCACATCCTCATCCCCCGCTAAGCACGGGGCTCGCTGAACTCGCAAGTTTGAGCGCGACTAGGGCGCGCGACTGTTGGTTCTCGCGCTTCGCGCTCGACTCTTTTTCACAGACTATTTAAAATTAAAGGTAAAAGTATCGACAACAGTAATTTATTGATTGTGCATTCTATTTTGTTAAAACTCCTTCAGCTTTAACGAACACATTCTCATCACGTATATCGTGCTTGGCACTCGAGTTCATCACTGAAATTTTATATCATTCCCAAAAATGTATATTACTATAATTCGTAACTTTCATTGGTATTAAAACAGACGAAATTTCGTTGCCCGTTTAAAAAAATTTCAAAACATTTTTTGCAATTCAATTTGAATTCACCCTAAATTATCATTAGTTTATCCCAAATTTTTTACATTCTTCTAAATTTACTCAATTCTATTCATTTAATCAAGTTTGTTAATGTTTTTATTTCATTCATCTCGAAGTTTTTAAAACTCACCCTTTGGGAGGCATTTGATCAAATTCTTTTGAAGTTTCTTCAATATTTCCCTAATTAATTTCAAACTCGTTTTTGAATTTATTGAATTATGATTATACAAAATGTAGAACTGATTTATTTTAAAAGTGGTTAGTTTAAATGAGTTTGTTTGGGAAATTTTATATTAAAATTTTTTCAAACTAATTGAAAATTGTACATTTCAGTATTTTTAAAAATATTATATTTATTTTATAAGATATTATCTTAAAACTATTCAGCTTCTACTTTTTTAATCCTATGAAGAATGGTTATAAAACAAAATAAAACAAAAACCACAAATCCTATAAAAAAGTGATTAATAACAATTTTGTTGATATTTTTTGGGTGCATAATGTTTGTCTCGTAATTTTTTTCCTACTTTGCATAGTGTGAAAACAAAATACAATTTTTTATTACTTTTTGTTAGATCGAAATTTAAATTAGAAATCTTCGAAAAAATTCAAAAAGTTGTTATGATATTCTTGTAGGGCTTTCGAAAATTAACAGTTTACTTTTCAAGCACTATGAACAAGTGAACAGAGAATTTTTGAATCATGAAAAAATGTGGTCTTAAAAAATTCTAAAATACGCTCACTTTTCGAATTTGTATCCAAAATGGCTGACCAACGAACTTGGCATTTAACTTAGAACACTAAAAGAGTGTATCATAGGCCAATCTAATAGATTATTTTGTTCAAAACTTATTGTGCTCATAGACAGGCAGACATAAAGACAGACAAAAACATTCGTAAAAACCTGTTTTCCGGATTCCAGGGCTCTCAAAACGTGCATTTTTTACAAAAACTGGGAGACGGAGGTCGAACTTTACACAAATCTGATACCTTCTCTGATGAGAATGTCCTAACATGAAAAAATAACAAATTTTAAATTGAATTTTTTTAAACCCTACACACGAGATGAAAAAGAAATTAAATGACAAAAGTTTTGATTAGAATGTGCCCACGAAGCGGCCAGATTTTTTTGTTTTTTACTGTTAATCATGTTTTTTATGATTAAAACCAAACTATACATCTTATCAGAAAGTGGTTAATAACAAATTTAGATTTATTTTAAAAAATCAAAAAATTTTTGAGAAAATGATTATTTTCACGACAAATATGAATTTTGAGAAAGATGGAAATCAGTGGGTAGCAGATGACAGCATTTGAATGGTTAGAATCGCTTGCAAATTTATTTTTTTTCTCACAATTCTGACCTAATAGAAGAATTCTCGAGATATACCAGGTTTTCAAAGGGCCCCGCCTTGATGATGGTGACCCTAAATTTTGCGAAATACGTTGTGACATGGAGAAAAAGTTAGAAAAAATTGACATGCTCCGGATGAAATCTTTCTCCCTGCTTCTTACTGTAAATATCCATATTTACTGAAAAGTAATCTATGTGAAAATCCAAGAAGTGCAACTTTAGGTTCATTAAACAACCAAGCCTTCTAAAGTTTTTCACCAGATCAGCTAATATTTTCTTGAAGTTTTCACTTTTATCATCACCGAGAAATTTTGCCAAGAAATTTTTGAAACTCCTGTCTACGCAGATTTTTCTTTTTTATTCCTAACTTTGATGAAATTCTGATCGTTCAACATTTTGTGGATTTTCGGGCTAAAAAAGCACCCGCATGCACATTTGCGTCTAGAATATTTCGACATTTTTTCTTTAAATATTCTAAACATTATCCTTCTTTGCTAAGAGCCTTAAAAAATTGCTTCAAGGGACGCAATTTAATATGGAGAGGGGGTTGAAGTACTCTGTGTGGATTGACTAACGGGGTTTGCCTAATATTTTGCAAACCTGGCTCGAATGAAATTATTGTTGACCATTATATGTTAGACTGGTGATTCTTTCTATTCCAATTATCCCACAAATACAAAAACCATGGCTTTTTTGAAAAACCGGATTGTTGTCCTAATACCAAACCTAAAACTTTCAAGTCGCTGCAAATTCTCCGATTTAATTCTGAATACCTGATCATTTTTAAAACAAATTCGAAATTGTGGTTCGTTTCCTTGAGCACAGTTGAATGATCTATCGGTATATGAGCGGACTTATTCGTGTCGTGAAGTAATACTCTCTTGAGACTTCTTATAGAAGAATCAATATGAAGATTCCACTCCTCATCCTTGTAAACACCCTTGCACATCGTTATGGGTCGTCTATTTTCATAAAGTGTTTTCTTAATTTTACTTCTCTGTTCCGGAAATAATCATCTTTTATATATTTTGCTAGGTAGCTCTTTTATTTCATAAACGACGTAAGAAGTTCTGCACCATCTTGTGGTAGCCCTAGATCTCTTACTTAGTCACTCAGTTCTTCCTGCGGCTAAACTTGGAAAATTTTTCCTTGCCTTTACCTGACTTAGTCAAACCAACCCCGAGTTCGGATTCAGCGACCCCAAAAACGTAGAGAAATGTTCATTTCGTCTGGCGGACAAGAGCTTATTTTCGTGTCTGTGTAATTGAATTTAATGTATAATTAGTTGGAAATAATAATGTCGTGGCTAGAATCTTTTTAACCTGGCGCAATCTATCTATTTCGTCATTAAAATATTCTGCATCTATTTGCATCTAATTTTTTAAAAATATTTCAGATGTTTTTTCTAATAGGTCAAAAACTCTTTTAGATCATTATTTTCCTGGATCATTTTTTTAACAAATCGTTTAATTTTATAATCAGAATCTTTAGAAGATTTTAATTTGTCAGTTAATCATATTTCTATTATTCGTTGATTCTCATTAATATACCCGTTATCTGATACTTAAATACTCTTCAATATTGCTGGATAGCAACTTCGGTATTCATTCTAAAAGAAGAGTTTAATATTTTGTCCGTGATAATTTTCCTTTCCTAATCCTTCCTCGACTTCACACGGGCTTAAGTTAGATTCGTTATTCACTAGAAAAAGACTTTTCCAAGAAGGATCTAAAGTAGTTTGCTCAAAAATTGTTGACTAAAATAAATCGTTTATCTTTATAACATCCAAATTGTTAGGATCTGATATTTGTGAGTTTCGCTTAAGTTCAAAATTTTCCTTAGCATTTTAACCCATCATGCCACGTTTAAACTTAATGTCCCTGTCGTCTTGTTTATAAAAGTGCCTGATCATCTCTTTGCTAATTGAATGCGATTCCTCGTTCTTTCCATTACTTCGCAAGTAGTAAACTGTCGTGAATGTGCGTTGTATTCCTAATCGTATGTAGTGCCGAAATTTCTTGATAATCAAATTCTTTTCCATGTCTGTTAAAACACTTTATGGCTTTCCAAAATATTTAATATAGTTATGCCAGAGAGCTTGAATTAGTGAGCTGTTTGAATAATCTTTAAGAGGTGTCTTTATAGTGTATCAATACTGGGTAACCTGATGCTAATTTTTCATTGTGTTTTAGGGATGATAAGGGCTGGTGTACTTTCAAGTATTCCTTCAGCTGTTTTCCTTCATTTGGTGCTAGATATCAGTTTAAATTTATTCTTTCAACCTCATAAGTAATATAAGGGCAGTGTTGATGACCCTGATACGTAGGATGATTGTTGTTGCGGTTGAAGTGTCCATGGGTCTTGCAGGCAATGAAAGAGAAAATGTTTACCTGAATCGAAAACGATAAACATGAAAAGGAAAGTCTATTTTTGGGCAAGCGGGTGAAAGAAAAGGAGAGGGCAGTGTATCGTGACGACTAATCGAGTCAGGTTGTACTAGAGGCGTTGCAGGAGGATTAACATTTTCCTATTATTATAAAGGAAAAATGAAAGCTGCTCATTTTCGTAAGTCGATCAAAGAAGATGAAAGGATGGACGTGGGTTTTAGGACATTCATCGATTTTGTTGCCCATGAAAAGTTAAGTTTAATTAATGTTGTGAATTTTCTTTTATCTTTATTGTGAGAGGAATTGTTCTGTTTTCCTTTATTTATATTTTGATTATTGTTTAATATTATGAGTTTAATTTGATTGTTTGCCCCAGGGTTGTTCTGACAAATGGAAATGCTAAGTGGGTCATTCCCGCTGTTTTTGCAATCGCAATTGCCCGCCGTTTTTGGCGTCCCTCTGGTGTTGTTGGAGGGAGCCCGGCGGATGACATATACCTCCAGTTGCGTGGGGATCGAGCATTTATGGGGTTGGTCGTGGTCCTAGTTTCCGGAGCCTATATTTTTCCTAAGTTTACAAAAAAAATTAAATGTTTTAAAAATGTATTCTTTCACATTTTTCACGACCGACCACGGTGGGGAAGTGAACACACGATGGGGGTGGTATCGCTCCGCTGATTCTCTGCAAGACAATTTTGTATGCCAAGGACAGGACGGCCTTATATTTA
>NC_046657.1:127444199-127453489 GCF_010883055.1 Belonocnema kinseyi | reverse complement strand
TTAGAGGCAGGTTTGTCTTAGCCTGATTTTCTGATTGACTACCCTTAATTCTTGGCCAGGATTTTATAATTCCTGTAAATCAATTTCCATTAATTATCCGGATTCTCCTATTTCCTTTACCATAATTTGTCACAAGGTTTTTGGCATTTTTCTACAATATATTTTTTTTCGTCTGTTGAGCAATCAGTGTTAATTCTTTTTAGTAACATGTTTATTTTTGGTATTAACAATGATTCGTCAGTACTTGTATTTTTTCTTTGATCTATAAATACTTTGATGGAGCATTGGTTTAAACATTAAAGATGTACTTAACTTTTCAAAATCATCTATTTGCTCTTGTTCCAACTCGAATTTACTTTTTCTATTAATAGGTGTGTTAAAGTTTGGCTAAGTGTTGAGAAATCTGTTATAAAGGAATAGTACTCTACTGGTCATAAACCCTGCTTTATTTCTTTAGGATGGCTTGGTTTTGGATGTTTTCATTTTTTCTATTATATATGAATTAGGTTTTATACCATGTTCTGTAATAATATGTCTTCAATAACACAGGCCGGCAAAGAAAAAAGCTAGAAAGACGATCATACCTACCCAAAGGTTTTGGCGAAAAAGAAAATAGGAATTTGAAGTGTAAGAGTAGTAGTTTCCAATACCGTCATTGCTTTTTAGAAAAAAATTTATTCACGTTGAGAAAAATTTTAAAATATAGCGAAAAACCGTGTTTTTGGCACATTTAGGTTAGGATATCTCGAAAAGCTAGGCTGTTAGAACATTTTTGAGGCCAGATTTGGATTCAGTGCGCCAAAAACCTTCGGGTAGGTATGGTCGTCTTTCTAGGCTTTTCCGGTTTTTAAATTTTGTCAGCCTGTGTAATCTAAGACAATCGTTAAAATAATGTTTTTTCGAGATCTTTTAAATAAACAGGTTTTAAAACCCATAAAGATCTTTCATTTATGTTGTCATAAAAAGTCTTCAACCAAATAAAAACGTGAAGTTTGAAGAAAGAAGTTAAATTTTCATTTGATTTAAATTGATTTTCCTTAAATATTATTGATTTACTGTATTCCATTAATTCTGTAAATTCCTTGGATTATCTGAAGTTTATGATTTTTGCGAAATCCTTGAATTCTTCAGAATCCTGAATTCTCTAAATATTTTTAATTTGTCTAGAATTCGTTAATTATCTCAAATACCCACATGCTTTCGAATGCATTAAATGCATCGATATGAATTCTTTAAATTCTTTTATATCTTTTTCATTTTTTTAAAGTTCTGGAAATTCAGGTATTTTCATAAATCACAAAACGAGTAAATTAAACAACAAAAATAAAAATAATTTTATACCAATTTAAAATAACTGAAGAAAATTTTCAGAAATTCAATTGCATAACAAATAATTATCAAAAATGTACTCAACATGAGAATAATAATTACCAAATCTGTCTTCTGTATTGCAATGTTCAGTGTTCAACTCTGAGATTTGTGCTACTACTTAGCTTTGTCGATCCATTAAAGGAAAATCCTAAAAAGAGATACTTCTTGAAATTTGTTTTTATCTCACGTAGTTTGTCCGGAATATTTAATTTTGAAAAAACACATTTTCCGGATAATTTGCAGAACTGTTAGCCAAGAATTGCAGGGTAGCGAAATTGCACTTTCTCTTTGAGCCTTTAAAAAGTGCTCCAATCTTCAATCCAATCTGATACTGATTACAGACAAGCAGAAACATTTGTAAAAATTAATTTTTTCTTACTCAGGGCGTCTCAAAACCTGGAGATCTTATGAAAACCGAAGAAGTCGAATTTTACATAAAACAAACTAACTTATCATTAGGATGAGAAGGTATAGATACAAGAAATCTATTTCGTGCTATTATTTAGATCTAACTAAATCTTAAAATACGTGTTAAATACAAGCAACTCTAGCCAAAAAATGTTTTCATAGAACTGCACGTAGTGGGAAAATTTGACCTGACACGGAAAAAGGTGCATCACTTATTTATTTGTTCAGTAAAAAATAAAAACAAAGATGCTGGTTCTTGATGTTGCTTAGTTTTATTTAATAATAGAGAGAGCCGGCTACAGAAGTATTCACTTTCATAAATACTAGACATGGATTTTGTAACATGAATTAGGTAAGTATGATTAGTTTCAGCTCATAAAACTTATTGCCGAAATTTATCACTGACGTCCTTATGCCTCGGTACCCTTCAATTAATCTTTTGATAATCACAAATCTTTATTTTCTTTTTTTAGAACTGTATGCATCGGGAAAAGATCCATTATCTCCATCGTATGTCCAACCCTCTTCCCAACATGGTAACCAATATTTTCACCTAGCTACTAGCGAAGATCGCAACGATTCTAATCAGCAAGATTATAACTTAAGTGGCCTACATAACCCACCCCTCCCACATAACTCATTCTTGGCACATGTTGGCTTACCTTCTCACAACTATCTTACTCTACACGAACACCAAGCTACTGAGAAATATCATAACACACATCCTGAGGAACAACGAAACTTAATTGGCTCACATATACCACCCTGGACACATGAGGGCCAATCATCTTCCCAACATAGTGACGAATATCATTACCTAGCTACTGGCGAAGATCGCAACGATCCTAATCAGCAGCATCACTCTAGTGGCCTACACAATCTATCTTTGCCATATAGTAGCCAACCCTTTTACAGATTTCTAACCCTCCATGAACACCAAGCTACTGAGGAATATCATAATCCACCTCCAGTGGAAGATCATAACTTAATTGACTTACATACACCGTCTTGGGCACATAAAGGCGAATCTTCTCAACAACATATTAACGAATATCCTAACCCAACTGACCCATGTAGCCCATCACCTCCACCTAACCCATACATTCCACATAAATCAATCCTCCCAAATAACCCACCCCTTCCAGGTGACCCCAGACCATCATCTACTATCAATTATTTAAACAAGGAAATTGGTGTTTGGCGAAATCATCTCCATCGAGTGTACCATGTTCAGCTTCTAAGTTTCAATACTTATCCAGACAGGGTGTACAAAGAGCGTAACATGTACATAACGCGTGGTATATTTGAGAAAGACTTTGATGTAGTCGTGTACATAAATCAAGATAAGGAAGTTATAGGAGCTACACTTCCACCGGAAAGAACAGGTATGAACTAATTAAGCATAAGTTTTTTTGTGTACGTCGACCCTAAACGAAGAACTAAGGGTCCAAATGCAATAAGAGAAATAAGAAGCTAAAAACAATTGTCTAAGCATCTAATGATATATAAATTTAAAAATTAAAAACGTTCCATTAAAAAAAAGCAGCTTATGGAGAATGACAAAATGAAACTTTTTTTAATTGACGTACATTTTTAAAAAGGTTAAATTTGCAAACGTTTCGGCCTGTGATAGGGGACCTTTAGCCTTTTTAAGAAATGCACTTTTCATGATTAAGTACATTCATAATTCCTGCATTCATACCTATCAAAATTTGTCGAAAAACCAGTAAACATGTCACAAAAAAACTGGTAAAATTGTATCGAATATGTTAACAGCATGCAGTATACTCCTGTGATGCCTAAAAAATAAAGAAAAGAATTAAAGTTGGCTCTTTTAATATCTGTCACTTTTATCAAATATATGAAAGAGGGGTATTCTTTGTTTGCGTGGGAAAGGAGGGGCGCAGAAGATGTTGCTAGGAGGTCCTGCTAAGGCGAATGGCGTTTGCTAGATAATATCGTTTTTATAGAGGGGTAGGGGGTAGGAGGCCCCGCGGTTACTCTGTCGAATTTGTTCATGCTTTAAGGGATGTTGTGTTGGCTATCAGGCGTTGGCAGGTGAATTCTTTTTATATCTCCTTTGATAAGGCGTTGTCAGGCAGTCAATCCGTTCATAAGTGAGTAGTCGACTGCGAAGGGGAGGGGGAGGAAGAAGGAGTCAGAAACAGATGTTGGAGTGAGCCGGAAAGCCTAGGAAAAGAGTTGTCGGAACTCAGCGACGGCCTAAAATGTTTTCGAGACGGAGAGCCTAAAAAGAAAGTGATGAGCTTTCTGGCTAGCCTGCAGCCGTGAAAAATAGGACATCGTCACCGACACCCAGGTTGACAACGGCGACCTGCTGTTGGACCGTGGTGGCGAGGACGCATAATTCGGCGTTCTGGGAAGCTAATAAATCCTGAGGTTAGAGGCACGTGAAGTGCCAGGGGGCGAGGCAAAACAATTGTTACAGAGTGAATTCCCGTGTGACGTTCCGTGGGCGTAGAGAAAAAGAAAGTGATAGGTATGAATGAAAGGATGCGCGGATCAGTAGGAAATTGAGTATACGTGGTCAACAGCGAGGTGCCAATGGAACAGGATTTCCTGTGATGATAGTGGAAAATAAAACTGATGAATCATGAAAAGGAATAAATCCTGTTGCTAAAGATTGAAGAGTCTTGAAATCGAAGCAGTAACTAAGGAAAGCTTGAAGAAAAAAAAATTAAGCAAATACCGAAGGTTAGAGAATTCAAAAGAGAAGGCTAATTTCTGTTTAAGAACACTCACCGTAGCAAGGCATCTGGACGCGAGAGCTCTTGCCGGCAGTCGGAGCGTCAACTAGCAAGCTGATTGGCCAAACGGTGGCAATGGAGTCGCAGCCGAGAGTTGCGGACTGCCTACTGGGCCCACTACCTGAAACATCGAACACCCGTGCCAGATTTAATTACAAAATAACGCATTCCTAAATAAGGTATAACTAGACAAAAATATGAATGATTATCTAAAAGTAACCATTTCAAAATATTTCGCCTGATATTACCTTTGCTTTATTTTGCCGCAAAAAAAATGATGGATGGTTCTAAACCAATCTACTTAGATTATAACATTGATCAAAAAGAAAACAATAATAATCCAAAAAATTAATGCATTTTTAAAATTGCTAGTACTAAAATTAATTCTCTTTTGAAAAATTAAACAAAAGACTCCTTTTAAGATGTCGAGGTAAATGATTCAGAACTCAATTTAAAGAACTATCAAGATATTCATTAGCAAATCGTGCATATTAGAAAGAATCATAAGTTTAGTGTCTCTTTTTAAAACAATTTTCATTTAAGATTGGAAAATAATCTCTTTCATCATGAATAATTTTATGCGAAAGAAAGATCAAGATTCATCTTTAAAAACAGATTTCCAAGCTATTTACCTTTTCAGCTCATTAAAGGTTGTTTGGAAAATGAATTCTTTTATAGAACAATGATTTTCTCACTAAATATACAGATTATATTAAAATTAATCAATTTCTTATTAATATCTATCCAAAGATGTTATTTTCAGGTACATCAATTTTTCTTATCTTTAGTTTATCCTATAAATGATTCCTGATAAGTTGATCTAAATTGGCCTCAAAGCATGTTGGGTTCCTAGTCGTGTAAAAAGGACGAAGAAAGGAAAAAGCGAAAGTTTGATTTTGGCTGACTATTTCCTTTTTTTTTAGTCGTGAGTCTGTCTCATGCTTATTTTGCATCAAAGTATTTCTGATAAAATAGATTACTTTTTAATCTTACATAAAGAAATGGTTTAATAATAATCAATATCAAATTGAGACCAGTTGGCAACTATGTATATATTGATTTAGTTTCAGGATCAAAAAAGTATGGAGGGAAGTTTAAAGTAGAAAAAACTTCTATTGAATTATTTTCATATAGATTCTTTGAAAATTGACGGAACTAGATATTTGATTAGAAAGAATACTATTCCGCCAAAGATAGCTCTGTTAGCATTTTTCACTCTCTCCGTATGGTAACACCTTAAAAATTTAATTGTGTTTTTTCAATTTGTTAAACAGTTCACCAAAAAAATAATGTTGACTATCACCATTCACGTTAATACTGCATTAGTTAAAATCATTTCACAGCTTTAGCGTTATGAACCAAACCTATATCTAGCAGCACGACAACGACACTCTTGCAAACAATATATGAGACGCTCCGCGAGCAACGGGGCCTTAGTGTTAAAAAATCGATTTTGAAATTTCTAATGATATTGATAGCTTCAAAATCGCTCTCTGATATAAAAAAAGAATTAGTTTTTTATCTCTAAAATTGGATTTGTCATTGAGATGCGAAGTTCAGAGTGAATCACTTATATCAAAGCGTGCCCTCGGCCCGAGAAATCCAGCCCCACCACATTCTACCCATCTTTCTTTTCTGCGGCTATGTGATTCAAGAGCTCGTTTGGCTCGCTAACTGAACGCGGAGTGGGAATATTTAGTCTTGAGTGGAAGGGATGCATTCCGGAGATTCTCCCCACTCGCTCATTGTCTGACAGCGACCGCTTTTTCAATCGCTTCTACTGAAAAATGTTATTGGTCAACTTTACACCGACGAGGGAAAGGTTAGCGACACGCGCGTAGAACTGTTAGGTGGAGCAAAACTTTCATACTGAAAAGATCGTTAAGGAAGGGTTGCCAACTTTAATTTTACTAACCTACGTGAAGGAAATTTTCGATCAGCTGACGTATTTGAATTTTATGAGTTGGCAACACTTCTTTACCTCTCCTTGTACCTTTATTGTCAATTATTTTTCGTAAAGTTTCTTCTGCTGAAAGATGTCGCTCTTATGATTATAACAGATGTGTTCAGATGTTGTTTCGCCACATTTAAGTGTAGAATATTATAAAATTTTCTCGAAAATGATTTATCATCTAATAAAGTTTTGTCCTGACATTTTTTCAAGAATAGTCATAATTTTTATACCGGACCGCTGTATATTTTGAGGTTAATCTAAAATTGCACGCTCTCTTCCAGAAGATTTCTTCGTTATAAGCGAGTGGTTACTCAGACTAGTAACTGCCTTAGTTAGGTGAGCTCATTTTTTTTTAAATTTACCTTTTTAACTTCAAAATTTGAATATCACGAAGAGCTCAGGCAATTATTTACTATGTTTTCGATTAGTTATCCTCTTATTGCATCAGGAACCGTCAATTATTAAACAAATAATTGACTATAAGAAGAATAGTGTATAATATTCTAAAATGTTAAGCACTAGAAAAAGACAATGTCAAGTTTTTTCTTATTTTGTCTACTAATAGTTTCCTATTCAGTTTCAAACGATTGTTACATTTTATCTTCTGTGCTTGAGAATTGTTGAGTTTTGAAGTTTGAGATTGAGTTTTTTTTCTTTACATAATCGAAAATCTCTTTCTCCCAGATGGCCTTAAGATGTATCACAACAAATTATACATTAATTGTTATGAAAGAATTTTTACGGTGCAGCTCAGTAGATATACAGGAAAGGTTTTGTCATTGAAACTCAATGGTGGTCAACATGATCCTTCAGAAGATCCTGTATATCGCCGAAAAAGAGGTATTGAAGAAGTGTCGAAGTCAATTGGCGGCATATACTTTTACGTTACCATACAAACCAAGCCAGCATTTGATGTTTGGAGAGGTTATCTTGATCCAGCTGTGCCCTCAGAAGACTTGACTCGACCCCCTAAGCCTAAGAGCAAACGTACTCGAACACAGAATATTTAGCGTATATTTAAATATACTTTCAAAAGAAACAAGCATATATTGTTAATTATGTGATAGATTATAATAAAGTTGGTAGGGTACATGTTTAAACCACATATTGCGAGAGCAATCTGGTATAAAAAAAATAATGTCAGTAAAATGTAGTTTCCCTTGTAATTTAATTGGTAATGTTTTTAGTAACTATAATATTAGTGTTAATATTAAATAAAATCATCACAAATTTAGATAATAATTAACAAACAAATGAAGGATCATCTACAAATTACGCGAGACGTTTTTGTGATATTTTCACACCCCCCAAAACTTACTAAGATTTTTATAAACTTAGGGTTGTTATAAGCAGTTCGTTTAGAGCGAGAACATTTTATTGCTAGGTAAAAAACGCTTTCGCAAGCAACGTTTATTCATTCAGGAGGCAACCATCTTTAAAACTCTATCAGTTATTAGATTTTAAATTAAGAGCAAGCTCTTCGGTGACCACATGACCAAACTAATCCCCGGTTATGAACATTTTTTTTGGTGTTTACTGTGTCCACACGGATTGAGATATCGTGTTTAAAATTTGACATATTAAATCAAAAGCACGAAAGAACGTTTTTAAACATCAATATGTTTATAATTTTTAGGAAAGTTTAATTATAAGTTGATAAAATAGGATTTTGAACGAATTCCTCTTAACCTTAAAAAAATCAATAAAAGCAATCAAATTTGCACATTTGTTTCAAGTCCAGAAATGAGTATCTACACACACGTAACCTGTCATTATTTTTGGAGCATTCGTAGCGATTTCTAATGGAGAAAAAAAAGAAACTTGGAACGTCCACAAAGTCGAGATCACGTGATGAAGTTCGTTCATGAAATTTGTGTGTAAAATGATTTTAATTTTTCTTTGTCCTACTACTTCCACACGGATTAAGATATCCTGTTCAGGATTTAGAAAGTTATGCAGAAAACATTAAGGAACATTTGTATATATCGAAATGTTTATGATTACGAAGAAAGTTTTCTAGTAAAATACTATAGGAATAGGAAATAAACTATTAACGTCGATAAAGTAGATGCCTCGATTCAAAAAAATCTAGGAACATTTTAGAATGTGATACTCGAAAAACCGTCTAAGTTTCATCGTGAGAAATGTGCATCTTCAGAAAATAATTAAAATCTTCTAAGGGTAAAATATTCTTGTGGATTTTTTGTACTGGTATAAAATAATTTAAGGTTAATAACAAAACCAATAATAATAAAATTTCGCCTATAGCCGAAAGACAAGGCGAGTCCGACGCTGAGTCTCGCCGGTCAGTTCTCTGTCAATATTAGTTATCAGCTGATCGATTCAAAGTTAAAAATTAGTTAAAAAATAGTTAAGAATTATGGAAGTAGGTTGGAGAACTCAGCAGAGTTAATTCTTATACATTGCTGATGTTGCTTTGTTTCCATTTTAAAATTTATCTTTTATTTTTAGGAACAAAAAAATAAGAATCATTCAACACAAAAATTTCACAAACGAACTTAGTCACGTGATCTCGACTTTATTGACGTTCAAATTTTCTTTATTTCTCCGCAAAGAATGTGCAAATTTTATTGCTCATATTAATTTTTGTAAATGTTTAGACTATTTAGTCCAAACATTGTGCCAGTGCTCAATATACGCGAATCAAAAAATCTGAAATGCATCAAACCAAACATTATCAGCAAAGTGCTAAAACTCGAATAATAATATCCTATTTTATCAATTTATAAATCAACTTTCTTTAAAATTATAAACATATTGATGTATAC
>NC_046657.1:127443059-127444099 GCF_010883055.1 Belonocnema kinseyi | reverse complement strand
CATAAAAAACGGCTTGTTGAAAGGCGGATTTGAAATATGGTCAGGAGCAGACAGTGAATCGAATGGTAAACAAGGAGTATCTTTCAGACTGCTGTGGGCTAGAATGAAAGTAGGAACCAGAAGACCATTTATCATAGCATGCCACGTGCCAGTTGATAGTGATCCCAGAGAAGTAAAAGACGCCTTCTGGGACACTTTAAATGACACAATAAATATTTGCGAACATAGGGAAAGAATAATCCTACTAGGAGACATGAACGGATGGGTGGGCATTCAAAATCAGGATACAGAAAGAGTACTAGGTAATTTTGGGGATACAAGAACAAACTATAACGGAAATAAATTAGTTGGTCTATGCTTAGAAAGGGGTCTGTTTATTACAAATACTTGGCTTAGGACCATATAAAAAACAAACATATAGAGGGGCCCTGGACAAAGTTACGGGATATCCTTGTTAGATCTACGATCGAAGTGTGTGGTACCGCAGTTGTAGGAAGACTGTCTCGTGATGCGTGGTGGAATGATGAAATTCAGGCTGTCCAAAAAGCTATAGATACAAAAATATTTATAATAGATGTAGCAATAGATGTAGAAATGATTATAGAAACGAAAACAGGATATTCAAACAATTAGTTAAGCACCGTAAAGATACAATTAGAGTAGAAGAAAAAATGAAAATACGAAACGACTTTGAAGGAAGCGTCTAGCTTTGCTGGTGTTCTACTCGCTTGCCTCACCTCTACTGTCCTTGTCACATCGCTGACGTAACGGCTATAGTCAATTATCTCTCTGTTTATCTTAAGGGCATGCTCTTCGGTGACCACGTGACTAAACTATTCCCCGGTTATAAACATTTTTTTGGTGTTCACTGTGTCCACACCGATTGAAATATCGTGTTTAAAATTTGACATATTAAATAAAAAGAATTCAAGAACGTTTGTATACATCAATATGTTTATAATTTTAAAGAAAGTTGATTTATAAATTGATAAAATAGGATATTATTATTCGAGTTTTAGCACTTTGCTGATAATGTTTGG
>NC_046657.1:127424507-127442959 GCF_010883055.1 Belonocnema kinseyi | reverse complement strand
GTATACATCAATATGTTTATAATTTTAAAGAAAGTTGATTTATAAATTGATAAAATAGGATATTATTATTCGAGTTTTAGCACTTTGCTGATAATGTTTGGTGTGACTTTACACTAATCTCGATAACTCTGCTCTTTGTGGTCCAATCGACGTGAAATTTTTACACGTTTCATGTGAAGGTTCACACTCTAGGAAAACGTGGCTAGTTTGGTACTACTAGCACCATCTCTGGGTTAGTCTTGGGACTTATTGAACGATGTGTTAAGTAAAGAACGTAAGAGTTTGAACTATTATACTTAATTGGAAACTGATTATCTGCCATTGCCATTTTAATAAACTTCGTTAAAATTTCAATCATCTTGTTCAACAGTTCTACGTTTTGGTAAACAAATTTAACCATTCTACTTACATTTTTTCTCTTTCTTGACTACAAATTTCTCTCTCTCTCTCTCTTTTTTTTTGAAAATTCAACTATTTTGTTAATAATTTGATTCATTGGTTGGAAAATGGATATCATTATGTAAAACTTTTCTCTGTTTTATTTCAAAATCTTTTTTTTTTTTTTTAAATTAATCTGTTTCTGTTGAAAATAATAATTTTTGTTAGAAATTTAACATTTTTGTGCAAACTTCGTATTTTGGGATTAAAAATTCAATAATTTTATAAAAACTTTGCTAATTTGGTAGAAAATTAAACTATTTGCTCCAAATTTAAAGCACTTTCTTGAACATTCATACTTACATTCTATTCAGATCCTGTATTATATTTGTGTAGAATTTGAGCCCCCCCCCCACCGTTTTTGTCAAATGTTGAAGTTTTAAAACATACTGAAGCTAGGAAACAGGTTCGAGAAAGAATTTATTTACCGCTTTTCACAGTAACAAAAAAGGCGATCAATTTAGTGTAATGAATTTCACATAAAATAAAAATTTATAGAGTTAAAGCATACACAAAATTAAAAAAAATCAGAAATGAAAATTTTTAAGCCAAACAACGCACGCTATGAAAAAAGTAAAAAACAACAACAGAATGCTTTTGTAATACCCAAGAATCTGCCATAGCAAATTTTTGAATTTTTTCGATAAATTAAAATTTTAACATTTTTAGCCAAATTACGCAATATACGCAGAAAATGTTAATAAACGGAATTATAAGAGAATGTGTAAGTGTGTTAATTGAGGCGGAAGGAGCTTTAACAAAAGAGAATTCACAATTACAAAAGTTCAGTTGTCGATGGTTTGACCTTTAGTTTTAAAAGTCCAATGCAAAAATTTGGAGGAAGCACAATGATCGAGCGTGTAGCGTGAGGTAAGTACATTATCCAACGCGGAGCGCGATATCTATAAAATTTTTAAAATGACCAAAATCATAGCGCTTTTTAAGAATATATTAACAGTCAATTTACGTCTGCCTTTTTTGCGGCACATCGCAATTGCTGTACAGACTCCTGTGAAATATCGCCGCTACTACCACGCTGAGAAAAGCATGTATCTGTCCTCTCTGTCTTCTCGCTCTCTCTCTCTCTCTCTCTCTCTCTTACTTTCAGCCCTCTCTTGCTATACCATCTCCTCAAAATTTATCATGATTCCTTACAAACAAAATATTCAAGTTCATCCATCAAAATTTCACTTCGGACATATGGCCCCACTACCACACAATAGTTCTTTTTCTTATAACATGAAATATTGTTCTTTTTTTCGTTAACAATGATAGATGCGAAAGCATGTTTAGATTTTCACGAAAAAAAATTTTACCAGCCTCAAAAATGGTTTAGGCTGCATAAAGTTGATATGATGTCTTCTTTACATAATTAGAAATCGTAAAAAAATATTGGAGACATTAAAAAAAGGTTGGGTTTTCCAGAAAATATTTTTAAATTAAATTTTGGAAGCAACACGATTACATAAAAAATGCAAAAATAAATTTCTTCTCACTTTAGTTTATTTGAGGTTAACAATTTTGAATTGAATCTACAAACAAGTCTTTTTTTGTTATGGAAAATACGTGTTTACTTTTATATATATTAAAACTTCCATATATCATCAGGAGAACGCGTTTATTTTTTTGTATACAGACCAATTTCTGTTCTTGCCTAAAAAGCAGGAAGTTTGAGAATAATTTTTTGCTCAAGAAAGGTGTGTTTTTATACTTTCAGAATCCAAGATCCCCTTGCTCAATAAATTAAAAAAAAAATAGTAGTTGTTTTTTCTCCAAATGGAAACCTTTTTTGCAGGTGATCTTATAAATAAGTCTTTTTTCAGGCACCCGACGATGCAATTTATTTTAAAGATCATAAAAATAGGGGGCGAATGGAAAAGTTTGATAGAAGAACTCGATTGTGTAGCATTTTTGAATTTTTTAAACAAATAAGATGTGGAAATTGGGAAACTTGTAAATAGGCTAAGTCACGTGATCATGGATCAAACTATATCACCTCTGCCAATTTTACGTCATCAGAAATCATAGTTTCATAATCAGGAAAAATTTTAATTATTTACCGTCTTAATCAATTTTACCTTACCTACTCACGGTGCAAATAATATTTTTAATGCGTACGCACACACAGGAAGCACAAGAAGAAATTCGATAAAACACAACACGCATAAATTTTATTATTTGGCTTAAAAATGAATTGTATAGTTAAATATTACACAATTTCATCACAAAATAATAGTTTTCAGTTAGAAACACGATTTTTTGTTAACGATGGTTTTTTGTTGTCGTTTTGGCTTGAAAATTCAATAATTTAAGTATAACTGTTTTGCGATCTCGACAACAAAAATTTTCTAGATTAAAAATTTCAATATTTGGATGATAATTGTTCTTTTTGGATTAAAAATTCATTTGTTTTCAACTGTTTTCTAGAAAATTCGTATTTTTAGCTCTAAAATTTAATAATCTAGTCGGAAATTTAAATGCTTTTTTAAAACTTAAATTAATTTGTAAACATAATTTTTTTAGATGAAGATTCATCAATTTAGTCCTTTTTAGTAGAAAATGTAGCCTCTTCATTAAAAATGGAACTGTTTTGTGAAAAATTTATTCATTTTGTTCTAAAATCATGTTTTTTGGTAGAAAAGCAATATTTTGTTGTGTTGAAAGTTATACTTTTTTGAATAAATTTAAGTGTTTTTGCTATCAAAAAATATATATTTTTGGGTTGAAATATTAATCTACTTGGACTTCATTAAACTTCAAATGGAGATTGATAATTTCAGTTAAAAATTAATTTCCTTGGTTAAATATCGATCGAATTTATCAAAGTTGCTTTTTAAGTTCGAAGTTAATGTTCGTTACTGATAATTTAAATATTTGGTAGACAATTCGAATGGTTTAGTAGATTTTATGCAAATGAAAATTTTTTTATCCAAATTTTAATCTTTCCTTTTTTGTTTTTAATCAGGGTGATCTGGTTTGATTGATCATTCAAGTATTTTCTTGAAAATTTGTCTTTTTTGCTAAATTAACATGTTTTTAATGTATATAAATGTATAATAAATGTATACGCATTTCTATATTTTTTGTTTATAAATTCTAATCTTTGGTTGAACTTTGAAATTATAATTTTATTTTTCTCATTGAAGGTCCATAATTTTAGTAGAAAACTCATCTCGTTCGTTAAGAATTGACTTTTTGACCTAAAAGCTCAACAATTTAATAGAAAATTCACGGGTTTTGTAGAATTTTTGTATTGGAAATATTTTTTGAAATAAAAATTCGATTATTGGATAATGGCTCAAAAATGTATTTTTTTTATTTTAAAAATAGTTCAATTCAATAGTTATTATTTTTAATATTTAACTATTTGTTTAAAAATTCATCGTTTCAATAAAAAATGAAACTATTTTTTTTAATATGTCTTTTGGAAGAAAACTGATTTTTTGCTTGAAAATTAAAGCACTTCGTTCATTTTTTAACTTCATGCGTTTTGGTTAAAAATAAAATTTCTTATTTAAAAACTAATTTTGTTTCGTTTAAGGACTTAAGAATTTTTTGAGAAATTAGCATTTGGGGTTGAATTTATCTTTTTTTCTATTGTAGATTGAAACATTGTTATTTGAAAGTTAAACTCATTTTGCGTCAGCAAATTTATAAATTAAGTTTAAAGTTAAACTATTTTTATTTGCATTATCTTATTTTTTTAAATTAAAAAAATTAATAATTGATAAAATTAATAAAAATTAATTAATAAGAATTAATAAAAATAAAATTAATAAATCTGTTTTCTAGAAAATTCATGTATTTTGTAAAAACTCGACTTTTTCGTAGAAATTATGTTATATGGCTTACAACTTTAGAGTATGACCTATTTATAGATTTAATAAAGTCAAGAATGTTAAACTATATCTTCGTTTTATTAAACTTTTTTATTTTCTATATTTTTAAAAGATTTTTAAAATTATTCTGTACAATCTTAAGTAAATTTATTTTATTTCGTTAATCAATTATTGATTTGAACTACTGAATTAGCAAGTACCTTAACTAATACAATTATAATGGCCTTCATGATGTAATCAATTTCATATTTACTTAAGCTTCTGCTTATTTTTAGCTTAGTTTAAATTATGAAAATGTAATTTTAAAAAACACAGTTCTGTAACGAAAATTTCGAAAGCATTTTTGCTTTCGGTATTTAAGATTCATCAATGTAAAATCATATTATTACATTTTGAAACAAAATAATTAATTTTCAACCAAGAAAAATGGATATTTCTAACAAAATAGTTAAATTATCAAATAAACTGAGGAATCTCTAAAAAAAATCATTTATAACGAAAAGAGAAATTGTTGATATTTTAACTATATAATAGTTTAATTTTTAACAAAAGAGTGGAATTTTCTACAAAGAAAATTTTTCGATCAATAAAGAACAAAATTATCATCGAATGTGCAGACTTTCGAAGTCAAAACACAAGAAATTTTGAATTTTCAAGAAGAATTCTCTAGGAAAAATGGAATAGCTACTACTTCAATCAATAAAAAATTTTAACCAAAAATTTGAATTTTTAACCCAGAATATAAATTTTCTTACCATAAAAGACAAATTTTTAACAAAATAGGTACACTTTTAACCACCAATATAACAGCTTAATTTCTATATAGATACTGGAATTTATTGAGTCGAAATTTATATTTTCGGTTCTCTTCTTAGCACTTGTGGAAAATAAAACCAAAATGACAAGCCCTATTGAAAAATGGCCAGAAGAAATTTCGAGGGACTTTTTAAAAGCTATCATTTCTTTTTTGGTATCGTTTTATTTTATTTTACGTCGTTTCATTATAAATCCAAATGTTTGGTGTGAAATATCAGAAAATTCTAATACTTTCACAATCGTAAATAATTATAATGAAATAAATTATAACAAATTTTCATCTCTTTATTATATCGACAACTTTTGTTCATAAATTTTTTCATGTAAAAAAATAATTGATAAAAAATTGTTAAATGCATTTTAGATGCACAGTTTTTGTTCACTTTTTTCTTCGTAGCTTGTGTCGTTTTACCAAAAAGTTTAATTATTTATTTTTCATATAATTTTTCATGAACTGAACAAATTGAAAATATATTATTATATTATTATTATAATTGTTTTCTAGGGATTGATTCACATTTTTGGTTGAAAAGTATTTCTTTGGTTGGAACTTCATTTCTTTGTTAAAAAATTTACTAATTTGATCAAAAACTCGTCACTTTTTGTTGAAAATTAATATTTTCTGTTGAAAATTTAATTTGTTTGTCAACGTTTGGTTTTAACTCAACATGTTTTATGAGAGTTTTTCCCCTCCTAATCTGAAAAATTGTTCATAGTAAAAAATAACTCTTTGGATGAAAAATTCTCTTTTGCTTTAAAACTGCGTCTGTTTTGGTTAAGGATTTAAATGCTTTGTCAAAAAATCGTGTTTCTTGTATTAATCCAACTGTTTTTCATTATAAATTAAAATATTTTTTGGCGCAAATATGAATTATTGCACTTTTCGTTGATCTTTTTTTTTATCATAGACTCACCACTTTGGTTGAATATTTTACTATTTTGTTGAAAATGACCTTATTCTTATTTAAAATTTTATTTTCCTAATTCAGAATTTAATTCTTCCAATTTCGTTAAAAAATTTATCGATTCTTGTTGAAAAATCGCCCATTCGATAGATTATAAAATTTTATGTATATGCTGTCACTAAAATTTTTAAAAATATATTTATAAACAAACCTTTTTTCACGTGGACGTTATTAATCCAAAAAAAATTTTAAATTATTATTGAACTCTTAAGTGTAAAGTTGTTTTTATACCTAAAAGAAAAATATAGAACGTTTGGGGAAAAAATATTAACAAAATGTAATTCGATATTGCAAATTTGATTACTTGATACAGCTAAATTTAGATTTCGAAACATTTTGGTAAGTAACTTAATTTAGCGAACTCAGTAATAAAGCAGTTGAATCAGTAGGAATAAAATTCATAAATTGTTCGTAAAAACAAATTAACTTAACTAAGTTTTAAAATTTCAAGAGCTTTTGAATAACGAACACCAAAAATTGACTCTAGGAGGTAAATTCTTATTTTAAAAATATAACTATTTCAATTTAAACAATATGCATTAAAAATGAAAAATTGTAATTTTTTACCAGTTGTGAAAATACAATTTTCGATTAATTAGTATTTGGAAATAAACTTACCTTCACGCATGTCAAATTCAAACTTGAATTCTCCTAAAAAGTCAATATTTTTTGGTTGAAAATTTGTATTATGTTTAAAATTAAAATATTTTCTTGAAAGCTCAACAATTTTGTTAAAATTAGCTTATAGTAGATTTTCTTTGCTGAATATTTAACTACTTCATTTGAAACTTTAACTATTTGGTGAAATTTTTTTAAAATTAGTATTATGGAAAATTTGAAGATTATTATTTTGTTTAAAATTGATCGTTTTTGGTCAAATACTCAAGTCTTGAATTGAAAATCAATGCATTTTTATGAAAATTAATTCTATTTGATAAAAGGTTAATCTTTTTGCTTGAAAATTAAACAGTCTATTTGCAATTTTTTATCCTTTTGCTGAAAAATCTTCATTTAGTAGAAAATTTAACTAATGTTGAAAAGTCGCCTTTTTTGGTGGGATTCAACTGATTTTGATAAAAAATTATAAGCTTTTTGGTTGAAATATCAAATACTAAATTTTGCGTTCCGAATTTATCTTCTTTTGAAGAAAACTAAAACTATTTGATTGTAAGGTAAACTTTTTTGTGAAAAAAGAACTTTTTGGGTTGAAGGTTTACAATAATAATTGAAAATCTATCTCCTAATTGAAAAACAAGATTTTTTGTTAAGCATTTGTTTTTTCTTGGAATAAAAGTGTACCTATTTACTGAAAATCGAACTATTCTTACTATATGAACTATATAAAACTTGAACTAGTTTGTTGAAAATTGTTTTAGTTTTTTGTTCAAAGTTATTTTTTTTACTGAAAATGTTACTATTTCAGTCAAATATTGCACCATTTTACTTGAAAATTCATTTCTTCAGTTGTATATTAATTTTGTTAAATAAAAATTTAACTATTCATTTTGCGTTTTAAAGATTATATTTTTTTAAGTTGTTTCTTTTCAAATAAAGTAATCTTTTTGGTTAAAAATTTCAATCATTTCGGTTAAGCATTTCATTATTTTAATTGAAAATGCATTATCAAAATGGCAGATCCAAAATGGCGTACATGAAACAGCAAATTTGTTTGGGTGTGGATAAAATTGGTGGCGCATATATTTCTGTTGTCGCTGATTTCAAATTTTAAATGGCATTTTTTAAATTAAAAATGGCGGATGCAATATAGCTGACATGAATTTAAAAAAAGTTCAGATATTCATAAAATTATTGATACCTACGTTTTTTTGGTTGGTAAATCGAAATATCGATGGCGTTACATGAAAACCTCGAATCGTCGCTTTTAATGGAAAGTAGGGTTTATGGCTTTCTGAAATAAAAATCTCGTATTCTATCTTCCTGAAATCGTAATCGATATGACGCTTCATTTCAAAAGTTTAAAATGGCCGATCCAATATAGCGCAGCAAAATGATAAAAAATGTTTAGAACTTTATTGAATTGTTCATATTTTATATAGAAAATAATCCGATAAAATTCTAAAATTTTAAAAATAATTTTGGTTTATCATATTTAATACGCTATTTTAAATATTCTATATTTGATCAAGGTCAGAAAATTCTCAATAATTCATTCCCCCCATATTGAATCTACCTTTTTGAATTAGAAAAGCCTACATCAGGTTTAGAACCAGCGACCCCAAAAACTTGCGTTTCATCCTTTTTATCAAGGTCTGAACATTTTTAATTAACACTGTCGGCCAGATTGGATCCGCCATTTTGAATTTGAAAAAACTAAATTCAAATTTCAAATCAGCGACCCAAAAAAAAGTATGATCAGCATGGTCAAGGTACAAATATTTGTAATATTTTGTATCCGCCATATTATTGATACAAGCTGGGGTGTGGTGGTCGCCCCGACTTGATCTAAGTAGAGAGAATTTTGGAGAGGAGATCGTAGGTGGCCAGGTGCATGGCAGACTGCTCGCGAGCGTGTGGGAGCTCGGCCGGTGAGTCGTGTGGAGCCGTCTGTACCTCTCTTGAGGTAGGGCTTCTCACCACGATGGTGACGATGAGTATGATGCTGCAGGCCTTCCTGGGCGTGGCGAGCCGTCGTGCCCTCCGGGGCAGAGGCTTCTGCACCACGACTTCCGACGTCTTTTCGGGCGCGGCGAGCGGTTCGTGCCCTCCGGGGCAGAGGCTTCCGCACCACGACTTCCGACGTCTTCTCGGGCGTGGCGAGCCGTTCGTGCCCTCCTAGGCAGAGGCTGCTTTACCGCGGCTTAGGTTTCCAGGGGCTGGATCTCTCCTCGTACGCGAAGGCTCTTGTTGTTAGCCTGCAGGAAGGTGTCCAGCTGGGCCATTGGCCGAGTCTGGTTCCTGCGGCTAGCCGGTGACGGCAGCTGGAGGGGAGGGGTCCCTCGGATCTTCAGCAGGTACTGCCAGGCCTGTAGTCCATCCATGCGCTGGAGGGCCTCCCGGCTCGTGCAGGGCGTGGGACCCTGACTGGTTTTTTTTTCTTTCTTTTTTTTTGGGTAGAGGTTCCCGTTGTCAAAGAAAAAGAAGACCTACGCTGTAGGCCGCGTCTAGGCGCTTGCGGGGAGAAGGGGTGCGAGGCGCCGGAGCTTCGTAACGCCCGGAGTGCTCCGGGTGAAGTGAACCTTCAGGGAATCGGGAAGGAGAACTACCGATCGGACGATAGCTTGGGAGTGTGGCTAGAGGAGGAGGAGAAAGAGCGTAGATCCTCTACGGGAGGTAAGCCGGAGGCTTGGAGGGCGTCTCGGAGCGCAGCCAAGCGTCGACGAACTCGGGTGCACTTACCGGGACGAGGATTCCTAGGTTTGCCAAGCATACGTCTGGCGAGGAGCAGCAAGGTGGTGGAAAATGTAGGATAGGTGGAGAGAAGGCGGGGCTGCAGCGAACGTATCGACCCAGAAGTAGAGAACAAGGTGAGGCGGGGCTGCTAGGAGCGTACCGACCTCTAGAATGAAGAAAAGATTGCGGGCAGGGCTGCAAGGAGCTTACCGACCCTAAAGAAAGAGAGAGAGAGAGAG
This sequence comes from Belonocnema kinseyi, assembly GCF_010883055.1. Classification (NCBI taxonomy): domain Eukaryota; kingdom Metazoa; phylum Arthropoda; class Insecta; order Hymenoptera; family Cynipidae; genus Belonocnema; species Belonocnema kinseyi. The sequence goes on along the minus strand of NC_046657.1, from coordinate 127,433,311 downwards.
ATAGGAGTAAAGATTGCGAGCGGGGCTGCGAGAAAGCTTACCGACCCTAGAGAAAGTTAAAGAGTGCGGGCGGGGCTGAAGGGAGAGTACCGAACCTAGAGAGAGCGAGAGAAAGGTAGAGTGAGTGGAGAGAGAGAAGGAGAGAGGAGTGCGAGAGTAAGGTAGTTTCTCGAAAGAGAAAGAACAACGACCTGGAATTTTGTTTGGATTCGAAAGCACTTTATTCTCAAAAATTGGCTTACAAAAGTTAGCTGAAAGCGACCAGGGGATTGAGGTTACCCAACTGAAAGCCCGAATAGAAGTGCGTGCCTTCGCTTGCACGCACCCAATTTTATGTCCGAGGGCCGAGAGGCGGGCCGGCCGGCCGGCGATTGGCGCGGTCCTCTCGGCCGCTCGCGTCGCTGATGGAGGGGCGCGTCGGCTGCCCTGTCCATCCCTTCTACTTGACATTGTGAGCGCGCGTCTGAAGTGTCCAGCGACAACATGGCTTGTCGCGCGAAGTCTCGCGAGCTTTGTATGCGGCAAAATACAAAAGGTCACAAAAATGTAAAAGTATAAAAATAAAATACGAAGATAAAATAAAATACTAAGATAGCATCTAAAGGTAAATCACGAAAAGGTCAAAATAAAAATCTAACTTACAAGGATCATTTAGAATCTTTATAATCCAGCATCAGATTTAGAATCGGCGACCACAAAATCCTACGTATCATCAACTAAATCAAGGTCTAAACATTTTTAATTGTTCGTGCCTAACAGATTTGATCCGCCATTTTGAATTTGAAAAATCAAATTTCAAATCAGCGACGCCAAGAAATAAGGTGTCACGAGACTTGTCAGGATACAAAAATTTATGATAATTTGTATCCCCCACATTATATCTACCATTTTAAATTATTTAAATCCAAATTCAGTTTCAAAATCAGCGAATCCAGAAACCAAAGGTTCATTATTTTGATCCAGGTAAAAATATGTGGAATAATTTATGTCCGGCATATTGAATCCGTCATTCAGAATTTTGAAAATCCACCATCTGATTTAGAATCAGCGCCCTCAAAAACCTACGCATCATTAATTTTATCAAGATCGGAACATTTTTTAAAATTCATGACCGCAAGATTGGATCCCCTATTTTGAATTAAAAAAATCGAACATGAAATTTTAAATCAGCGACCCCAGAAAACAAAATTATTAAAAATCCAAAAATTACATTTTTCTCCCCAACTATGCAAAATACGGTAAAAGATGAAGAGACAAAAATTGTGCATTTGAAAAAGATCTCCAAATGTGTTATGAACCACTTTTTGATAGGATATACAGTTTTGGCTCTAATAATGAAAAAGTGATTAACAGTAAAAACAAAAAAATCTGCCCGCTTCGTGGGCACATTCTGATCTCAATTTTTGTCGTTTAATTTCTTTTTCATCTCGTGTGTGGGGTTTCAAAAAAGTACATTAGTAATTTGTTACTTTTTCATGATAATACATTCTCATCAGAGAAGGTATTAGATTTGTGTAAAATTTGACCCCCCTCCCTCCCAAGTTTTTTCAAAAATTCCCGTTTTGAGACCCCTTGAATCCGAAAAAAGTTCACTTTTTTAGTGTCACTCTTTTAGTGTCCTTTTATTGTCCATTTTTAGTGACACTCTTTTAGTGTCCTAAGCTGAATTCCCACTTCGTTGGTCATCCATTTTGGATAGAAATTGTGAAAGTGAGCGTATTTTGAAAGTTTTTGAGACCACATTTTTTATGATTCAAAAATTCTCTGTACACTTGTTCATTGTACTTGAAAAGTAAAATGTTAATTTTCGAAAGCCCGACAAGATTATCATAACAACTTTTTAAATTTTTAAAAAAAATTGATAATTCAAATTTTGATCATACGAAAAGTAATAAAAAATTGTATTTTGTTGTCAAACTATGCAAGGTAGGAAAAAAATTAAAAGACAAACAGTATGCACCCAAAAAATATCTAACACATTTGTTATGAATCACTTTTTTATAGGACACGTAGTTTTTGTTTTATTTATAAAAAAAACAGTGAAAATATAAAACTTAAATTTTTCGACACATAACACAAGCTAAGAAAAAATAAATAGATAACATTTTTTTACCGAAAGTAGAGAGCAACAATTTTTATTAATGTTTTTTTTATATGATTAGTAGTTTCTATGTTAATCGTGAATAACAACTTTAAAAATAAAAAATTAAATTTCTGGTAAAATGACACAAGATATCAGATAAAGGTTGTTTAACCCAAAAAAATGTAAAATTTTTTTTGAAATAATTTCCTGATAAAATGCGTCGTTTTCGTTTTAATCGTAAAAAATAACATTATAAAGGCTTTTTTCTCATTTATATTTGCAAATTGGAAACATGAAAAATAAACATTATGATTCAAAGTGTTTAAAGCGCACTTTTTGAATCAAGGAATTTGATACGCAACCATTCTTTAAAAATTAAAAACGTAGAAGCTGAATAGTTTTGTGATAATATCTTTTAAAATAAATATAATATTTAAAACAAATAGTGAAATGTAAAATTTTCAATGAGTTTAAAAAAATTTTAATATAACATTTCCAAAACAAACCTATTTAAACTAACCACTTTCAAAATTAATCAGTCCTACATTTTGTACAATCATAATTCAATACATTCAAAAATGAGTTTGAAATAAACTGGGGAAAAATTAAAGAATCTTCAAAAGAATTTGATCAAATGCCTCCAAATTTAGGTTGAGTTTTAAAGACTACAAGATGAATGAAATAAAAACTTTAAGAAACTTTATAGAATGAATAGAATTGAATAAATTTAGAAGAATGTGCAAAATTTAGGATAAACTAATCATAATTTAGGGTGGATTCAAAATAAATTGCAAAAAGAAATTTCCAGATTTTTTTAAACGGGACAATGAAATTTCGTCTGTTTTAACACCAATGCAAGTTACGTATTATAATAATATACATTTATGAGAATGATATAAAATTTCAGGGATAAACTCGAGTGCGAAGCTCGAGATACGTGATGAGAATTTGTTCGTTAGAGACAAAGGAGCTTTAACAAAAGAGAATTCACAATCATTAAATTACTGTTGTCAATACTCTTACCTTTAGTTTTAAATAGTGCTTGCAGAAAAGTCGAGCGCGAAGCGCGAGATAAATTTACTGTCGAGCGCAATCTTATTTAAGATTGCAGGTGAAAATAAATGTTCAAGTATCGTTGAATAATTGGATTTCATGTTATATTTCTTACAAGGAAAGATTAAATTTTATATTTAAAAGTGTATTCTCAAAGAAAAATCTAATGAGTGAATTATATGTAAAACAATTAGGTTATCTTTTTAAATGAAAAAGAGTGTAATTCATCCCAATAAAGACAAATTTTTAGAAAAATAGCTGAATAATGAATGAAAAAAATTAATTTTTGCCAGTTGCATCTCTAACCAAAAAAAATGAAATTTTGTTTGAAGGAGATACATTTTCTAGGAAACAGATCAATTTTTGAACACAAAAATATAAATTCTGAAAGAAATTGATGAAAATCGAAAATTATATTTTTTAACTAACATAACCTTTAAAATACAAGATGTGTAACAAGATTTATTTTCCAACAAAAAAATATAAATTTTCTACGCAATATTTTAATTCTAAAAAAAGTTAATTTTCAAACAAAGAAACAAGAGTTTTCAACTATATAGTTTGCTTTTTGAACGAAAAAAGTTTTCAGTCATGAAAGAAAGGAAATTTCACATAAATTATAATTTGATAGGGTAAATAATCTTGAAGGTAAACAAATTCAAATAAAGGTTGTTTTCAAGTTTTTTTAAGCGTATATAAGTATATAATTTTGCTAAGATTATTGGGAAAATTCAAAACAAATGCCATATACTTTATACATGTTGAAAAAGTATTTTATATCTTTTAGGATTTCGCAAAATATTTGGAAGAGCTAGAGTCAGTTTAAAACATATTTGGAACTTTAAAAGATAAATATTACTTAAGCTGGCTTAAATTATTTCTAGAACTTTTTAAAATTTTCTAAAAATTAAGAAAATCGCCCTTCAATTTTCCAGATATTTTTAAAATATGTAGAAATCTTTTGACATGTTTTGATACTTTTTCGAATTTTCTTTGAAAATTCAATGTGACAATTTCAAAAAATTGTTATAAACCTTTTGTAATCCTTTAAAATGTTCTCTTAACATTAATTTTTGAAAATGGAAAATCAGTTTGAATTTTCCAATGAATTAAAAAAAAAATTCTATCGTCGTGAAAAATTTAAAAATCTGTAATAACCTTCAATTACAAATATTCTAAAATTAAAATGTCTTAAAACTTTTTTCAAATGTTTTAAACTTTAAATTTAATTTTTATTTTTGCTTTAAAATTTCTAAATGTCTCTTAGGCTTACTCGAATTTTGTAAATACCTTTGTGCATTCGTTCATTCAATAATTTTGCTACAATAATATTTTTTTAAACTTTTGGCAATAATTTAATATATATTTCGGAAACTTTGTCAATTTTCTCTGGAAGTGTATTTTTTTAAATAAGAAAGAAAAATTACTTTTAAAATTTCTATTCAGATTTCTTCGTAGACTTTTTCAGTTGTTAATTAAGTCCAAGGTCTAATAAGTGATGTCTTTGATTTCAGCAGATTGCTCTCACCTGATTAAATATTTTCCTTTCAAAGCTAAGTCTAAAAATACAGGAAATTCCAATATTTTCGAAGGTTTCATATGCATGGATCTATAAGGTTGAGTAATGAAAGATTAGTTAGCATAGATATAGCTTACATGCACGAAATTTGTAAGTCAGCATTTACGGATTCTCTGCATCAAAAATGAAGATCCTGATTCAGACTCTACTCCTAGCACTAATGGGTCTCGTTAATTCTAGTGGTAAGCTTACCCAATACAAAAGGAAATTTTCTAAATTTCCAGAAAAAATTTCAAACATCTCAAATACCTCGAGTATGAAATTGCTCAGTTCTCATCCCATCAAAAACAAAATTTTGTACTCATTAATTATTCAAACTAAAAAATTTCATTTGATTTTTTCGGCTATTCTGCCTATCATTTTTAATTTTTAAATCAATTCAAAAATATTTCCACTTTGCAAATTTGGTTTTATTGAATTCATTTTAAGTCCGACTGGATTCAACACTTTAAGTCACAGAATGTCTGAGGGATAACTTTTTTCAGAATATAATTTTTGAAATATTTTCTTAAACGATGAATGATATTTTTAAAAAAGTTCACAGGACCTTTTTAATTGTGCAAATTTTTCTATCATCTTATTTTTGTATTTATCATTGTCTGCGAGAGAAGGTAAAAAATTCAACTAGAAGTGAAAAAATTCTCCTGACCACAAAATTTATTTCGCCAGCAGTTAGCATTGAGTATTTAGCGAACATTACGAGATATCTACTTTATCAAAGAAAAAATCTGAAAAAAAAGCTTCCCCCTGGCGCGAGCACATTCTCATCGCGCGCTGCGCGGCTCGCTTCGCTCATTAATTTGAGCGCGTCTAGGGCGCGCGAATGTTAGTTCTCGCGCAGCGCGCGCGATAATGTATTGACCTCGCGCTACGCGCTTGGTCTCTTTAAACAGACTTTTTAAAACGAAAGGTGAAAGTATCGACAACAAAACATTGTTTATTGTGAATATTCTTTTGTTAAAGCTCCTTCGGCTTTAACGAACACACTCTCGTCACGTATGTCGTTCTTCAAACTCGACTTTACCCCTGAAATTGTATATAATTTCCATTAATGTATATTATTATAATTCATAACATGCATTGGTATTAAAAGTGACGTAGTTTCATTGTCTGGTTTAAAAAAAATGCGCATTCTTTAAATCAAATTTTGTTATTTAATATTTTATGTCAACTTTTGCTGTTTTTCCATAAACTGAATTTGCTCATTTCCAATGTTATTTGTTTTATTTAAACTTTACACATACGTTCTAGCGCTTCAAAGATTTGAAGAAATTGAAAAATATGTTTTTAATTCATTTTCAATTCACCCTAAATTATTATTAGTGTATCCTAAATTCTTTTACATTTTTTTAATTCGCTCAATTCTATTCATTCGATAGATTTGAAAAATTTTGGAGTCTATAAAATTCAGTCTAAATTCGAAGGTATTTGATTAAATTCGTTTGAATTCTCTTCAATTTTCCCCCAAACAATTTTTTTAAATATTATACTTATTTTTAAAGATATTCGCTTAAAACTATTCAACTTCTACGTTAATCAATTTGTTTTAAATGGTTGCGCATTAGATTCCGCAATTAACAAAGTCTGATTTTAATACTTTAAATTTAAACTTGTCATTAAAAAAAAACAAACAATAATAATAATTTTTTCTCGATTTTCGTTGAAAAAATGTTATTTATTTTTTCTTAGCTTATGTCGTGTATCAAAAAATTTAATTTTTCTATTTTTGAAGTTTGTTTTATAAATAAAGCAAATTCTACGCGTCCTGCAAAAAACTGATTAATAACAAATTTGTAGATATTTTTGGGTGCACAATTTTTGTTTTATCATTTTTTTTCCTACCTTACATAATTTGACCGCAAAATGCAAGCTTTGATTTTTGATTATTTTTTGTGCGCACAAAATTTGAACTTTCAATTTTTCGAAAAAACTCAAAACTTTATCATGATGATTTTTTTTGAAAACCATGAGCTTATAGATAAAGTTATGAATAATAAAAAGTTGTTAGAATCAAACTAAAAATTCACCTGAATTTTTTGAGAATTTTTTGAGAAATTGTTTAATTTTTCAAAAATCGAAAAATTGCTAAGATAAAAATTTTATCTCGAAACCATGTATTCTGAAAGCTTAGGCATTTATTTCAACTATTATTGAGGTTATAAGCAGATTGCACACTGAGAACCCTTTGGAAAAGAGCGGTCTACCCGAAGGCACATTCTCGGCATTAACGGGTTAAATTAAAATATCTGGAACAAAACTGTTGCTAAACAAAAAACTGACGATGCATAGTAGCAAAATCTTGATAAAAATTAAGCTTAAAACTGAACATACACATTAGACACAAAATTTAGCGACGTCTTTACGATATCGTTACGACATATTCACGACAACTTTACGACATCCTATATACATGTCGTCAAGGTGTCTTTACGATATCCTAAATAAGTCAAATGATCTGTCGATGTCTTTACAATATCGCAAAGCCACCGAAACGACATGGACATAAATTGGACATAATTTCGTGAAGTTGTCGTAAAGATGTCGTAAAGACGTCGCCAAATTGTGTGCCCACTGTGTACGTATTATATTTGAATTGCAAGCTTTAAAAGATTTTTTGTCAATAAATTATTTATAAATTTAGATTGCATGGATTGAAAATTTAAAAAAATGCTTTCAAAATTGTATAAAATCGAAATCTTTTTAACCTAATTATTTTTGTTAATGGAAATTGGCCGAATTAAATTTTTTTTTAAATTGTCGGCACTCTAAAGTGAATGTAATTTTCTATTCTTATCCTCCGAAAATTCTAAATTAGAATTAGATATGCACAGTGCACACTTTCGAGTTTTAGCGAGAGATGCATGCGAAAATTCAACTAGTTTGATAGAAAATTTCTTCATTTTTAAATCTCATTTCTTAATGCTAAAAAGTCAAACAAAAATCTTTTTTGTTTGAAAATTCAACTATTTTGCGCAAATTTGTCTTTTTATTTAAAAAATTCATCTATCTGACTAGAAATTGCATCTTTCTTTGAGTTTTTTTCTTCTTCGTTAAAAATTCATATTTTTTGGTTAAAAATGCAACTATTTTCATAGAAATTTTCTTTCTCATTTAAAACTCATATGTTAAGGTCGAAAATTGAGACTGACAGCTTTTTGGATAAAAATTCAACTATTTTTTTGATTTAAGAATTCATTTATTTTAGTAGAAATGACACCTTTCTTGAATAAAAATCCAACTATTTGTATAAAAATTCAACCATTTTTTTCAAAAAATTACCCTTTTTTATTCAAATTTCAACTGTTTCGTTGAAACATTGTACGTTTGGGTTAAACATTCAAGTCTAATTTTCGTGGAAGATTTACTTTTTGTTGAAAACTTATTTATTTTTGTTAAAATGACAAAATACAGTATTTTTCGGATAAAAATTTAATTTTTTCTAATTTGTATTTTTGGTTTGAAAATGTATCCGTTTTTGTAGAAATTTCATATTTCTTGGATAAAATGCTACTGTTTGATTGATATCAAATGTCAAAAAATACTTCTTAAGATAAAAAATGGACTTTGATTATATATTTAATACAATGAGTGTATATATATAACGTAGATACATAATGAGTAATTAGTCTAAACTTCAGTTATATTTTCTTGCTATTTATATTCTCAGGACAAATATAGACTTCATGTTCATATTAAAATAATGGACCGAAAAAAAATTTTTAACATCTAGGAATTTTCAGTTACAGTAACTGAAAATCCTTAAACTGTAAAAGAATTTATTGATACATGTGACGGTTTCTGCATAAAGCTTTAGCGACGCGTCTCTAAAAATTTCTGCAGAAATTTCTAACAGTGCATGTGATTTTGTCTTTAAAATTTGGAAAATGATAGCGAACATGCTAATGGACGTTTCTAAACACTTTTGTTTGGGGTCAATTCAAAGAATACCCAGTGAGCACCAAGTTTGGTGACGTCTTTACGACATCATTAAGATATCTTTACAACAACTTTACGACATACTATGTCCATGTCGTTAAGGTGTCTGTAGGATATCGTAAATACCTCGTATAATCTGACGATGTCTTTACG
>NC_046657.1:127415509-127424407 GCF_010883055.1 Belonocnema kinseyi | reverse complement strand
CGTTAAGGTGTCTGTAGGATATCGTAAATACCTCGTATAATCTGACGATGTCTTTACGATATCGCAAAGACACCGAAACGACATGGACATAGGATGTCGTAATGATGTCGTAAAGATGTCGCAACGATGTCGAAAAGACGTCGCCAAATTTTGTGCCCACTGGGTATTTTAATTTTCCTTCATTCGATTAATTTGCATGGCGCTTAGAAATAAGCATCGATATTATCAGTGTTAGATTACCCCGGCTTTTATGCTAGATTGATAATTATTTGATATTTGAAATCTATGAAATGAAATAGAATATACTAACGGATGTACTGCACACATTTTTTGTGCGTTAATTCAAAAAAGTTTTGATTTTGCTAAAAACGTGTGTGTAAACTTCTAGGTTATGTGTGTTACAATTCTTTTTCATAATAATTTTGGAGTGCTTACAGACAGCATCGGTACGATAGAGAACTATATTTTCGAAATGACAGAAAGCTGAAAAATGACCATAACCTCAAAATAATGCGCAAGCCTACAATTTTTATTTATCACAATACAATTTTTTTGGTTATTATCCTTGAAAAAAGAGTCCAGGGACGTCCGTTCTGATATTGTATAGCATCTCCGAATTCAGTTTTTTTAAATTTAAAATTTTGTGGAGAAAAGCCGGGGGAACTGCACCCGATTGACCACACGACAAAGTATACCCAGTGGGCACAATATTTGGCGACGTCTTTACGACATCGTCACGATATCTTTACGACAACTTTACGACAACCTATGTCCATGTCGTTTTGCTGTTTTTTCGATATCGTAAATAAGTCGCATGATCTGATGATGTTTTTACGACATCGTAAAGACAGCGAAACGACATAAACATAGGATGTCGTAAAGTTGTCGTACAGATGTCGTAACGATGTCGTAAAGACGTCGCCAAATTTTCTGCCTACTGGGATCTGGGTGTAATTGAAAAACTTCATTAAGATATATTGTAAATCTTGTTCAAATCTACTGAAAGCAATGTTTCAAACTTCTGGATCTCTTAAAAGCAAAAATTGCATATTTTTTTAAATGATCCAACTTTTTGAGTTTTTGCCTAATTGAGAAATTCCATAAGAGCAGTTTTGAAATACATATGTTTTATATTTATTAGAAATATAGATTAACATTTCTTAACCTTTTAAAAAAAAATTGCCCTTTCTTTAAAAATTTTCGAATGTTTAAAAACCATATAACTTTTTGAATTTTTATCGAATTTGAAACTCTTATTCGGATAATTTGCAACTCTTTTTGCCGTGTACCAGAACATTTTACAGAAATTTCTAAACCTTTCAAAAAATTTTATTTAAATTTTTAAAACGCTCTAGCTTTTTGAATTTTTGTCTAATCGAAAATTTAACTGATATAGTTTCAAAATATATTTAACATCTAGTTAAGAATGTAAATATAATTTTCTAATCTATCAGAAATTTTTTTTTTATTTTTCTGAACGTTTTCAAAATTTTGAAAAGTATATAACTTATCTATTTTCTACCGTTATTGGAAATTTTATTAGGACAGTTTGCAATTCATCTACCCATCGATAAGAAACTTTGACAAAAATCATAAAATTTGATAAAAAACTTTTAAAATGTTTAAAATGCTCTACATTTTCTAACTTTGGTTGGCAATATTTGCTTAAAAAACTGAACCTTTATTTTGGAAACCTTAAGAAGTGTATTAAAGACTGACTTGATTGGAAAAATCATTGAAAAAAAGGAATTAGGTCTCTTAGAATCAGGAAAAAACAATAAATATCTCAATTAGTTCAAAGGTGATAAAGTAAAAAAAAATTCGTGTTTTTTGAAAAAAAACCACAAATTTCAAATGCGAATAACTTGTTGAAAAAAAAACTTCATTACAAATCTGAGAAATACGTACTGTCTAATTTTATTTAAAAAACAACATTTTCCATCTTCGAGAGATTCTGCGAATTTTAGTGTAGGGCCCTGTCGGATTCGGTTGTTTATTGTTTTTTTTTAATTAAAATAAAATTTTTTAACTTTAGTATTTATTATTTTATTTTTCGAAAATTGATATGCCTTATCTGCCTGTAGATTTTTATATGATTAGAACAACAACTTTCGAGAAAATTGACAATTTGGATTAGACTTTGCGATAGTTTTTTAGTGTCCTAACATAAAGCTTACGTTCCTTGGCCAGCTACTATGGATTAAAATTTAAGAAAAGAGCGCTTTTTAAAAAATTTTTAGACCAGTTTTTTTCCTAATTTAAAAATGTTATGTATGGAGATTAGTATCACTTGAAAAGACCAACAAATTATTTTCAGGAATTTTGTTGGTAAAAAAAACTTACCGGAATTGTAGCATTGTCAAAACCCCAAAAAAGCGAAAATGAATATTTTAAATAAAGCAACGCAAGATTTCAAAATGTTAACAAAAAAAACATGGATTTCGAAAACCTTAACAAATTATCAGAACAACTTCTTTAATTTTTCTGGAAAATAAAACAAGCAAATTTTGTCCACACAAAATCTAAGACAAAATAAAAAATTTCATTTTGCGGTCAAACTGCACAATATACGCTAAATTATTTACACATAAAGGATCTAAAAATTCTATTTTCATAATTTTTAGTTGAGACAAGTAGATTTTCTTTTAATCATGAAAAATAAGATGAAAAATAAAAAAAATAAAAATTTTTGGAAAAACGACACAAGAGGCGAAAAAAATTAAAATTCAAAAATTGTTTAACCAAAAAATATCTAAAAATTAGTTATTCACTCTTGTTACTAAAATATATTAAAAAATCAACTTTTTGGACAAAGTTTTTATAAGCCCAGATTAACAAGTGCATCGAAGTGAGAAGTCACTATTTTGAGTATTTAGTGTGAAATTTCTATCGAAAAGAAGCGCCTCGATTGTGAGACGGGTGGGTAATCGCAGAAAAAGGACCCCGCTCATGAAAAGCAAGAACTCTCACCGAAAAAAGCACCCCAAAGTGAAAACTACTTTGTCCACGTCGTTGTTCCTAAGTAGCATTAAACATTCAACAATGTCATTTTTAGTTATTGGAGCGCTATGTGGGAGAACTAAAAAAAACTTTTTAAATGAAACTTACGTATTTTTTAATGGAGAATATGAATGAGAAATACAAAATTTAGGTTTTCATTTGAACTTTCAAACTTACTTACCCCATCTTTCAGGGGTGGTGTGCAGCAGACATTTTTACGGGGTGGCTTTTCCCTCTCAAAAATAAATTTTTTTTATTGATGACATTTTTGTCGTAAGATGCGTATTTCGTGAGATATTTCTATGTCTTAGGATGCTCCACAAAGTTGGACAAACCCTTTTCCCTAGCTGCTCGTGGAAACAACAATTACAACCTTAAACATAATTGTAGTAAGTGCGGTTCAAAACAATCAAATGCGCAGGGCTCCGGACAATGTGTCGGACATCAATTGCCGGAGTTCTTTGATAACAGATAAGATGCTGAAAGAAAAGTTCAAATGGCTTCAGGACTCGAAAAAACATCAACATTTAGGTTACTTTCAAGCCTAACCATCTGGTTGAATTAGATAACGAGCTTCGTGGAGATTTTTTCGAAGAGTCTGACCTCTGGACTATTAACTGCGATGTGTATAATGCAGCGAGAGCTTTGGCAGATGCAAACCTTTAAACAAAACTCACGGCCGATCATAGGTTCAAATGACGAATGCATCAACTCACATCAAAGATAGGCTGGTCAAGAAGAAAGTGCGTGTCCCGAATTTAGTGTGTGATTGACCACATAGCATCTGGTAGGAATTTCACCGCCAAGGTTCGACAATTCGCGCGCAATATGCAGATCGGTTATCACACAATGTACAAATCAAAGCTGCTGACCATTGGCAGCATATAGTTGACAGAATACGGGTACAGTCTGACGCCAGGAAAAGTCCAGAGCGAAGAGCGAGGTGGGTCAAAGAAAACCAACACTTTTTCTCTGACCCATCTGAACTCTTCTAAGAGCCTCCAGTTACTGTCGACCATCTAGCGAAACCAGAGGAGGCCGAAGCATTTCAGAGTGCAGCAGACAAAGTTTATCATCACTGCAAGAAGACTTAAAGAACATAAATATCTTTCAGGCGCTATGCAAATCCCTTATAAGACCTTTGAAAGAATACCCACCCATTACTACCGAGGAGGTGAAAAAAGTATTGAGAGGCATGAAGAACTATTTCGCTCCGGGACCAAATAGTATTGAGACGTTCTGGTAAACAAAGATTCTGACAACTTACTTAGAATCTGGCCCGCATTGGCACTTTACGTGTGAAGTTAAAGGAGCTAATTCCGGATTAGTACAATACTCCTGTCAAACATGGGCAACTTATCTGACCCGAAGAATTACCGGCTAATCACTTGCCTGAGCAAACTGAATAATATTGTCACAGCTACCCTAAGTGATAGGATTCTTCAAACAATCAGACCCGTGTGACAAGAAATGCACATACGGGGCTCAAAGCAAGGCGTAGCAGGATTTCGGAAGATCCTGCTCATCGATAGATGTTTCTGCAAAGACGCATCATTTAAACAACGCGACCTATCAATGGCCTGGATTGATTACCGGAAAGATTTCGAATCGAGGAGCCCACTCCTCATTTTCCTTAGATTATTGCCACTATCTCTCGCACTTCGCCATTCCAAAGAATACTGATGCCGCAAACATAGAAATCTAAAGTATATGGTCAGTCATAAATCTTGGATGGATGGTCTTAACATCTGTGCTAAAGATGAAAATCAACTACACTTAGGTCTGGGGATTGTCGAGGAATACTCTCAGGAGATTGGAAAGAAGTTTGGTTCAGATAATCGCGCCAAGGTTTATTTAGATCGACGAAAACGTAGTCAAATTTCTGCAGATTCTGAGCTCGTCGAGATAAATGATGTACGACACCATAGCGCTGGTGAGACATATACATTTCTGGGCGCGCCACAGAGTCACATTCAGGACTTAAGGTCTATAAAGCATTCTGCCCGAAAACGGTACAAACATCTCATCCGGCAGATTTGGTCTTTGGAATTTTCAGCGAGGAACAAAGTATCTGCAACAAACATGCTTGTCCTTCTAATAGCACTCTACTCATTTAGAGTAACTCCATTGACGGAGGACGATCTCAGATCTCTTGATGTGACATCAAAGGTTATGCACATGAATAAAAGCATGCTCCTTAAGTCTTCTGTTCCGCAAATTTACATCTTAAGTCATCAAGGTTGTAGCGAAATACTAAATCTTTAATGTCTTTACAACAGGATTACTCTGGATACAGCATACATTGTCTCAAATCGACAGAACATTCTTCTTAAAATAGTCAGGCAGCACGAAGAAGTAGGAAAAGGAGCCTTTCTGCACAAAGTAGCAGAGGAGCATGCTGACACACTCAGCCTAGACTTCAATATTAGGGTTAAGCAAGATACATACATTCTTATGTATCTAGAGTACTGACACCTAAAAGCCCAGAGTAAAAAGCACAGGAAAAAAACTTCCGTAAGCAGCTCCTAGCTCCACGGGAGGTTCATTTTCCCATTTCCAGACGATGACAATTTCAAATTAGCATACCGACGCCACATTTTGAGCCAAGACGTTCCCGATGATAGCTTCAGAGCGTCTCTAGCACACCCCGAGCATCTAGAACACATACATCTAGTTGTCTAACTCATGCAAAAAAGACTTACATCCAAAGGTACAAAGTACTACAAGGTACTCCATTAAACGTTCCTAAGAAAATCGAGTCAATTGTCAAGAATGCGAAGTGCCACATTTGCTGGAACTTCATATTCTCGAAAATTGATTCCGTTGGGCACGCCAGGCCTGACATAGCTCTTCTTGACTTCAAGAAACGAACCATGTTTGTTATCGAGTCTTCCGCATTGGCTGTCAAAAAAATAATTGCAAGTGCCAAGGTCTTTTTTGTAAATGGCCTAAAAAGCATCCCTGCGTGACAAAAAGATGCTCATACACGCATGGGAAATCCAGCGGTTGCCCTCATGGCAACACGAACAAAGAAGATAGCTTCTCAACAAGCGCACTAAGGTTACTTTGAAAAAGAGATCAGTTACAGGTGTTAATTACAGTCAACAAGGACTTAGTTCGTATACCTGATAAAGGATTTATTGCTTTCGCCTTCCAAACTATGGAAGCTGATTTAAATATGCTTGTAAAAGAGTTACAGTTTCTAAAAGCTAAATGTGACATGCTAGAAAAGAGTAATTCTCCTCTAATTGCGGATTTATGTAACTTAAAGAGCGAAATGTCCTCTATTCAAAAGAGTGTTCGTGCCAATAATCTTGTTGTAAAAACTAATAGTAATTTAGTCGTTAAGTTTAATTGTTTAACTACTAAATTATTAGGTAAAAAATAACTGTCGCTAATGGAGATAGTTTCTTCTTTGCTCATGTGACCCAGTTCTTCGTATTTTTTTCTGAATGTATTATATTGATATTTACACTCGTGATTTTCTTCTAAATCTCGTTTAAAACAGTAAAATACTTTTCGCATGTATTTTCTTCGCTCGATACGATTTTCTTATTAGGGCCATTCTCGATTTGCCAGAATTTGAAATTTTTGTGTTTATAAGATTCCATGATAAGTTTCAAACAAGTACATTTAAGAATCCTGCTTCAGGTTTTCTTCCGGCTGAAATATACCGGAATTAAATTTTTTGCAATGTTGCATTATTATTTGCTAAGAATATTCAAACTACGCAAAGGAACTTTAAAAAGATTTCTGAACCAAAAAGTGTATCGCTTTCTTCAAGCCCATAAAAGCCTACACTGAGAAAAAAGATTGGATGTGATAACTAATGAAATTGTTAGGACAACTATTATAGTTAGTGAATGATGATACTGTTATTTAGTTAGTTGTAAGGACTATTTTTGTTAGTTGGGGCTCTAGTAGTTGCCGTTAGTATCTAATTAGGTAGGCTAACTACTTCGGTTTGTCACAACGACTGTCTATGGGCAGTTGATCTCACTAATATAGTTAGTCATGTGTTCTATCTGTAGGTGTCACTATTTTTCATTTGTTACATACAATTATTAAAATAGCTATAATTACACTATCGAAGTATGAATTAAAAAGATTCCAGTGTGCATGCGGGAGTATTTTTAAGGACGCCTCATAGGGACGCGGATATAACTTCAGGTGAAAAGACCTTTTAAAAAAATGTGTACCTATACCCACTAGGATCATTCAAATTGCAGATGCGCTTTGAAGGTCAGGATTTCCAGTAAAACTTTAAACTCGTTTTATTTTACAATTTCCTATATATACCTTTTAATGCTTCAAAACAATCCCCGAAGCCTTAACTTTCCATACTTTCCATACTTTCAGTTTTAATATAAAAAATAGCCATAATCTAACAAGACATCAAGTGAGCAGCGAGTTATGACGGCTATGTTATTCCTCGTTTTACCATAGGTATGTTGGTACGTTTGTACGCCACCTACTTTAATTTGTTAGAGAAATTAATTAGTAGTACAGATGACTAATTAGTAAATTGTACTACTAAAACATTGCTAACGTAAAATAGTCAAGGTCACTACAACCCGGTTCCTACACTGACTATTTGCTTAGTTGGTGTTACTCACTGAATAGTTGTAAGAAGCAATGAATGATTCACTAATAAAGAGGTAGTAGACCTAACTATTCATTTTTCTCAGTGTAGATCAGAATAATTAATATTAGCTAAAATTTTTTAATCAACCCTGTTTATTTTTCGTTTAGAGCATGGTTTTTTTCGGTTTTATTATAAGATATTTAGAAATGCGAAGTATTGTCCTTATCGAGAACCTGGTATTGTTTTAGACCCGGCTTCGTGGTCATTTATTAAATTGAGAAATTAACCTGCGATTCGTTATGTAGGATAGTGCTGCATACATAACGATTTCATTTCCTATCTATACGATCATTATCAATAATAACACTCGTGAGGGATCTGGGATGTCTGTGTGAATAAGTCAAATTAACTTCCGCCGGTTGCTGTGAGTTATGATTTTGCTTTGAGAGAGTATGATTTTTTTTCATTCCAAGTTTTAAAGGCACGACATTCTGTTGCGGAATGATTGGGCCGGAGGCAGTTGTTCCATATGTAGATTTAGAGTGTAACTATATTCAATCGTTCGAAAATATTCGCTTGAACTAATTTTTCACAATTATTTGTAAAGCGTGAATTTTTGTAAACATGCAAAAAAGGCCTCGTTTGAATACAATAAGCTGCAGCTTGTTGATTTAAATTTTATTCTGTTTCTCATTGGGCCACGATTTCCACTGTACCTATAATATTGGTTACGCGATATATTGTTTTCTGATTGTTAATATTTCGGTACAGATTTATTCGTTTTTTAATAGCTTTTCTCCACAATGTAATAATTCTAGTAGGTCTTTCATTATTTAGTTATTTTCCTGAAAATATTCTTTTCATTTTAATCATGTTTGAAGGAGCTAGATTTGATGTTATCGCGTAGACCGGAAAGGGTGCCAAAATAATTTTTCAGTGGTTTTAATTTTCGATAGTGTTTCGTAGCATTGTTTAAAATATCTCCGATATAAGTAACGGCAGCGCTGTGACAGTTCGATAATTAAAAAATGATTTTATATGATTGTATATAACCGTGGTAGGATGGTCCTAATATTTTTTAAAGTTTTCCAAGCTACTCAGTAATTTGCCTTCGTAATTTAAGTACAGTCTGTCAAGTTAAAGCGTGGGTGGCTTTACTCGCAGTCGGTAAGATGTATCGACATGATTTTGGTGTCAAAATATTAAGAAGGGCTCCCTCTTTCATGCTTTTTGATTTAACATTCAGTTTGCTTTCAATTCTCATCTTGGTACCACGTTACAAAAAATGAGTTCCGTATATGTAGGTGCAATCT
>NC_046657.1:127407007-127415409 GCF_010883055.1 Belonocnema kinseyi | reverse complement strand
AGCTCTTCTTAATATTTTGACACCAAAATCATGTCGATACACCTTACCGACTGCGAGTAAAGCCACCCACGCTTTAACTTGACAGACTGTAAATCAATTTTACCGGCAGCCTTTCCCAGTAGGCATGAGCAGTAGTAGATGAATCTTTAAGAATCTGTGAATCTTTTATCATTATGGACCGAGGATGCAAACGAATTGCTAGAAACTGGCCATTTTTCGTTCTAACCACTGAAATTCGTTAAATGTAGTACCAGTTTTTCAGATTGATAAAATTATTGTTTGCTTGAGTGGATCAAACTAAATCGTCCATTACGAGTTTGAACCACTCTAATTACTCTAATTAATGAAATATGAAAGAGACTATGCTGGTTCTCGTTAATATATTCGTTTTCATTCATTCTCGTTAAGTTATTTGTTCTCTTTGAAATTCTCGTTCTTCTTAAGACATTTGTGTACGTTCTCGTTAAGATTTTCGTGCTCATTCTCGTTATGATATTCGTTCTCGTCGAAACACTCGTTCTCTTTAAGCAATTCGTTCAGGTTCTCGTAATTATGTCTCTTCTTGTTCTCGTAGATATTTTTTCTCTTATAAATTCTCGTTTTTGTTAAGACATTTTTTAGGTTCTCGTTAACATGTTCGTGCTCGTTCTCGATGAGATATTCTTTCTCGTTCTCATAAAGGTATTTGGTCTCTTTGAAACACTCGCACTTCGTTAAGCTATTTGTTCAGGTTCACGTTAAGAGGTTCATTCTTGTTCTCGTTAAGATATTTGATCTCTTTGAAATTTTCGTTCTTATTAAGACGTTCGTTTACGTTCTCGCTAAGATGTTCGTGCTGGTTCTCGTTAATATATTCTTTCTTATTCATTCTCGTAAAGGTATTTGGTCTCGTTGAATTACTCGTTCCCGTTAAGACATTTGTTCAGGTTCTCGTTAAAATTTTCGTACTTGTTCTCGTCCATATATTTGTTCTCTTTGAAATGATCTTTCTCGCGAAGACATTCGTTTACGTTATCGTCTAGATGTTTGTGCTCATTCTCGTCAAGATGTTCGTTTTCATTGAAAACTCGTTGCTTTCAAGATATTTGTTTAGGTTCTCGTTAAGATTTTCCTTCTTGTTTACGTTAAGATATTTGTTTTCTTCGAAATGCTCGTTCTCGTTAAGATATTTGTTCAAATTCTCGTTAGAATGTTCGTGCTTGTTCTCATTAAGATATTCGTTCTCGAAGAATATTACTCTTACGCTAATAATTAATATTACATAAAATATGCTTTGAACGCATTAGAGAAAATTAGATTTTAAATATTTTTACCGAGATATTAAACTCAATTTTTTAAATTTACTTTTTATCGACACCGGTAACTTTTACCAGAAACTGGGTTTGTAACCACAACCACTTAATTGTATTTTTAAACTTAAAAAATCTATAAATCAGTTTTGTTTTTTTACAGACATATCAGCCCAGTTATCGCCCAAAACAAGGCCTTTGATATCACTTATTGAGCAGGAACATGAAGATGAGAAGCATAAAGGTGACCCCAATGCAAATAATAATATATAACAAGAGTGTTTCTTAATAAACAGTTTTTATATTCGCAGTTTAAAACTACGCACACACACATAATATTTTGAAAGAGAAAATATTCTTCACCCACTAAACCTCGTACTGAATGTTTTAATGAAAACTTACACTAGCATACAAAAAAATTTGTTTGAACTTTTGACCAAACCAAGTTGATCTTATGTTTTTGAGCTCGCTAAATCAGAATCCGGTAGCCGTTTGGCGCCAGCAGATCAGGATTTTTTCCTAACTTCAAAAAAAAATCTAAAAATAGCCGAAATAGCCCTTTTTGTTAAGAGAAAATGTAACCCTACGAAATTATGGACAGGATTTTCGGGTAACTCCATTCGATTATAATACTGATTAATTTCTGTTCAGACACCATTTGCTCCTAGCCTCAAAACCGGAAAACCTAACTTCAAAAGTGCCTTTAATTAGCCAGAATAAATATTTCCGTGTAACAAGGCCCTATACCCTTATTCAGCGACCCAAAGAACATTGTTTACAAGAGGTGTGCATCTGTTATCATCCATATATATGTTCATCAATATACCAGTTGGCGTATGCCAGTATACTTATTTAGTATACCCGTTCACGTAGAAATCTTTTCTGATTTTTGAGGCCAACTGAATACCGAAGTCATTTTGAGCGGGCGATTTTCCACTAGAAACCAATCGCACTCACAGAATTTCAAATTTAGGTAAAATTATTTTCATAACTTTTTCCATTCGCATGTGCTGTGAAGCATTTTTTCATGATGATATTCGTAATCCGGTTGGCACTAAATCGGTGGGGGCTCACAATTTTAAATTTGGGCACAACTATTGATAAACCCAACTATCAAGTGGAACGGAGGCCACATACCAGGTTATGATAGAAGAAATTGTCCAAAGTGTAATACGAAGACAGAAATCAAAATTCCCTCCCCAAATTTCTTGGGCCGCAAAAAGGGTAGCAAGATATATCTTGCACCAATTACTTATAAAAAAAGAACATACATTTGAGAAAGTATCAGTGAAGGTGGGATTCGCTGACGAAGTAAAAAGTAATAGAGAGATACTTATCAACAAAGTAAAGGTGATACTAGTGGATAGAGAAATACCGACAACATTCATAATTTTTCCTAAAGCACAAAACTCAGTCACATTTCTGGAATTAGGTTTTCTTGATGATGCTGAAATAAATATTAAGTGCACCTTTACGAATTTGGCTCAGCCACAATAGACAACGTATAGGTAAGTTTTGTTAACACTTTGTGCAGTGACGAGAAAAGCAGCCTCAACGATGATTAACGCATAAGAATGTAAAATTTTCTATCTGATAACGAAGACGTATTTGCAGTAAGGGAAGAACCAAACCATTATGCAGAAACTCGAATATACAGTGGATATTTTCAAACTGTCACTACACCACCTAGTAAAATGTCTACGCAAAAGAAAGAGCTCCTAGCCAAGAATAAAAGAACTCTGACACAATGCTAAAAATACATATGTTATATCAACAATTGACCTACGACACGAATACTAGTAAGCCACTGTTTGGCAAAAAGATATAGGTAAAACAGCATTCATCACACCTTTCGGAACGTTTCGATTCAAGAAAATTCCTTTCGGGTTAAAAATTTCTGGATCAACCTTTGAACGACTGATTGATCGTTTCCGGAGTGATCCTAAAGTTGCAAACTGGACTTTTCGAGAATTCTTAAAAACTGATTAAGTATTATACAGGTACTTACCAAAAAAGGTTTGCTGAAGATGCAGAATGGGTAGTCCAACTATGTGACCGATAACGTTTTATGCAGGAATACCGTGATGTTCCAACAGCTAGAAACTATAGGGTCGAGAGGACCTTAATAATAATTAGAATTCGTTACTTTCTGCTGAATCAGAAAGGTAATCGATGACTGTGTGAAAGAATGCTATATGTGCCAGTAGTATAAGCTATTCAGTTCAAGGCCAACTGTATCATTGAGGATACCAGTTGAAAATACAAGTTTTGAATTAACCGATTTGATCTTTTACAGACCACAACGGAAGGATTTAAATAGCTTCTTTTCATTGAAGTTGTTGCCACAAAATGGGTGGTAATATTCCCATTGGTACACGCTACTATCGAAGCTTTTGCTCGAAAATTTATCGATGTATTCATCCTACTCTGTAGCACTCTTAGAAGAGTAATATCATATAACACAGTACAGTTCCTAAGAGCTATTATGCAACAAGTAGCTTTTTGGCTGAGAAACTACCTTCGATCCGATACGGGAGGAACATAAGTTTAAGTTAAACCACTGGTCATAGACCATAATTTCTGACTGATTTCGCCTTTGAAGTTACTCCATACCTTGTGAAGATCGCCGGTTTCATAAAAGATATGACAAAAATCAACGAGAACGAACGAAACCGTAGAAAGAAATACACTGATTAGAAGAAAAGTGACAACACTGACTATAGAGTGGGATGTTTCATTATAGTTCGATCCAGCGTGTTTAGCAAAACAGGCAGCAGTTTCAGCACTAGTGAACCAGATGCGAAGAACGGTTCCCTCCACGAAGTAAAACAGCGAACAGTGAAAACAAAATCTTGGATCTTTGATGAGGAAGTCAAACAGATTCTTAGAGGGAGTTTGTAACACAAGGAATGGGGGGAGACGAAAGGGTAGCACGACTCTGTAAAAAGGTGAAAGCGCAAACCTTTTACGCATGTGAATAGAGAGGCGACAAAGAACCCGTACAGTCATTCATATGTCATCGATCGATAAGTACGATTTTATTTTAACCGTGATTTCTGCAATTCTTTGAAGTATCATTTCTTATTGTAATCAAGTCACTAAAAACTATGCTCATATAGTTTACGGTCCATTTTCAGTGCTAAAATAAATTTCGAAGTTGATTTATCTTATTCGGAACTCCTATTTATTTATCATTATAATAAAAGCTGCGAAAATATTTTGATTCAGCACAGCTACGAAAGTTTTTTCATGTCAACACTCAAGGTTGCGTATCTCGTTTCTGAAAAAGGCACAGTATTATGAATGATCATCTAGCAATAATCTGCCAGCATATTTAACCTAGCTTTTCCGCGATATGTTTTCCCTACTGTGAAGATTTTTTGATACAATCGCTCATCCTGTTCATTTCTGAAAGCTCCTAGATTTGGAGGAAGAAATCTAAATGAGAGGGCAGAAAAGGAATTTTCAGATATGTTACACCCCAATTCTTTAACCGCAATCAGCAAATCCTTAGTCATATTGTTATGCTCAGGATCCTTTGCATTACATGGAAAGCCTGTAGAAACTTCTTCGAAAGCATTCCAAGTTCTATTTTCTTTTTGCTTCAATGTACTTTTAGAGTTGAAATATGTCAAATTAGCCCTTATTTCTGGTTTATTGAGTGTACCTTCGTTCAACTTTGCTTTACTCAGGCTCGGAAATATGTTTTTAAATAAAAAAATCCGGGCTTATCTTTCCTCCTGGTTTTTTAAAAAAGTTTTTTGCTACGTCTACCTTGATGCAGAGCGACGGTAAAATGATTTTTTTAGTATCTGCAACAATTTCTGGATAAAATTCTTGTGTCCTATAGAAAATGTATTGCAGACAGGCCAGTCTCTCTTCACATAATAAAGAGTTCTAGCATGGCTGTTCCCATTGCATAAGAAACTATGTTTCGTGAAACCAAGTTGTAACCCAATAAGAAGAGCAACAACTTTAAGGTCTGAACATATGTACCAATTGTATTCCGAATACTTCATTTTCTGCGACAGATATTCATTGCCCTTATGTAGGAATAAGCCTCCAATCCAGATTTGGAAGAACCTATGAATAGCCTTCAATTCTCTAGCTTTTCGTCTATTCGTAGGGCGTTCATCAAAGCCGAACTGTCGTTACAATAGTACAAGTCATCCTCTTTACTGAATACTTCAGAAAATTCTTTTTCGCGATATTTAAGGATAACCGTTCTTGTATCTGCTAGTAATAAGTTCCACTGTTCCAACCGAGAGCCTAGAACTTTAGACTTTTCTTTAGTCAATTAGAATCTTTGTTTGCAGACTCTTTCACTTCTCTTGGTAGAATTAGTAGATAAAGAATATCGCTATGATGTAACGGACGTTGTGCTGAGTTCAGATCAGAATAGTCAACTTTTCTTTTCTTGCACCAATTAATGCTTAAAGATATTTGCGTCAGACAGAAATAGATAAATCTAAGAAAAACTGAATGTCTCAACCATTGAAAGTAGCAGCAAATTAATATTAGCCATGCAAGTGAATATCAGGGATCGCCAAGGTGCAAGGCTTTTGTGAAATTGGTGTGTAAACATTTACAAAGTTTGTTCCCAATCATTGCCGGGTCATGACGCATGATTTTTTGTTGTTTATTTCGAAAGAGCAAAAACCAAGCTTCATTTTTGTCCATCTCAGAAGGTTCTACTGGCTGGCCTTTCACTTTTTCGCGTCCTTAAAAAATGCCCCAAAACACGTTTTTTTGGGGAATTTTATACCCATCTTTCTGAGAAGACAAGAGTTAATTCTCTACTTCCGTCGCCGGAATAAGATTCTACGAAAAAAGGCCTATCGATATGAGGCATCATTGGTCAAATGCAAAAATCCATGAAGGATAGATATTCCATACTTTCATACAGTTTATACAAAAGGAAAATTTATTAGCAACACTCTTCTTTATTTTATAATCCAAAATTCACTATTGCATATTGAAAAAAATGGTTTGAAGCACCCTGCATACAGAAAGGCGAATCGCAGTGTATCTTCATTACAACTAAAAAAAATAACTTTCTTTTAAAAAATTTCTGTCATATTCGTCCAGGCAACTGGCAATTTTTCACCGTCTTAGTTATGCTAAGCGCATTTTTTCCGACAGCCTTCATTGAGAGGTTCTCATGAAAAATTTACAATTTGCAAGCATGACGATCAAGCATCCTGAAAACAGTTTTGAACAATTTTTCAAAAATCGTGTTTTCGTAGACTGCTTTCTTAAACCTACGAAATTTATGAGAAAATTAAGAAAAGAAAAAAGAATCTTCTTTAGCAATAGGCGCCGAGTTGCAAGTCTCCAGAGTACCCCGACTATTTCAAAAAGAGCCTAGAAACTCCAAATTTGAAATTAATATCTGTACTTTCAACCTGTCAATTTTTCAAAAAAAATTCTAAATTATTTAAAGTATACGTAATATCAAGTAATTCTAAAAAAAGCAATAACATAATCCCAATGTGTCATAAGTTATGGTCTACAAAACTTGCCGACTTTTGACGTATTCTTAAATGTTTTAAATACTTTGGTTGTGTGCGAAGCTGTGTTAATGATGCAACAGAAAAAATTTAATGATGAAAATTATGCGTAAATGTGAAGAATAAAAATGTACAGCCTTCATTGGTCAAGACTGACAACTCTTTAAAGAAACACATTTTTGCTATTTTTTACAAAAAAAATTCCATAGCTTGGTTGTTTTTGGAATTGCAAAGTTTCTAGAATTCCATTTTTACATTCTCATTAGAGAAGGTATTAAAAGTGTGTACCTCCCCCCCCCCCACACCGTTTTTGTCAAATGTCCACTTTTTAAGACCCTCCCAATCCGAAAAATTGGTTAAAAAAATTAATCTGTTGGACTAGCCTTTGGTATACTCTTTCAATGGTAAAAACTGAAGTTTAATTTCACTAGCTAGCTATTTCGGATACAAATTAGAAAAGTAAGCATATTAAAAAAATTTCAAAGTCCACTTTTTTTTTAAACTCCACAATTTTATGTAAGGCTCTTCGTTATGCTCGAAAATGCTAATATTTTCTCCCAATGAATTTTTTCGATACAAAAAAAACCAGTTATTGCACTTACAAAATAAAAAAAAAAAAATAAACGAAAATGAAAATTTTGCTAAAACATGCAAGGTATGAAAAAAGTCCAGAAAAGTAAAACGTCACTTTTTGAAGTATTGACAAGATTATCATAACAAATTTTTAGATTTTTTACGAGAAATTGAAAGTTCTAATTTTGATGGCAAAAATATAATGAAAAATAAAAATTCCATTTCTAGGCCAAACTTTGTTTAAATCTTGAAAAATAACATTGAGAATGAAAAAATCAAATCTTTAGATATGCAGGGTACGAAAACATATAAATGTTATAAAATTTTGCACTAAAAAAATATCTGGAAATTTTTTATAAAGTTTTCTTATAAGAATACATTCATAATAAAAAATATTGCGTTCTCGGAAAAATGACATAAGCTAAAATAACGTCTTAACGAAATTTTTCGCTTGAATTGAATCTAAAATTTTCTTCGAGCTAATTTACGCTGGGTTGCGTGTTTTTGGTTTAAAGTGTTGGAAATAACATTAAAAATAAAAAAAATTAAATTTAAGGAAAAACGAAACAAGTTGCGTTAATAGTTTTAATGACAAATTTTTTTTATTGTACGCACTTTTAAAGAATGTTTAAAACAACATAATAGAGATACGAATGTTTGAATGACAATATATATTGTAAATTGTAATCATATAAATTTATTAAAATAATGCATTTTTCATAGTAGCTGAGAATAAAAATTAGTGAAAAATGTGGAGAAAATATTGAATTAATCATGCGAAATTAAATTGGTTAATTGTGGGTCCGGATGCAATAAGGGCACATAAAATTTTTTCGTGCGAAAATGAAGTCCCCTGGAGGCTTTAGAAAAAATTTTCGAATTTTAATTTCCAAAAGATATATATGGATGTAAAATTTGATTGCGCATCCTTTTTCTTAAGACAAAAAGTTGTAACTTTTTTAGTTTAAAAATTAAAGCCAAAAAACTTACTTTTTTGAAAAAGTCGATTTTAATCCGTTTTTCACTTCAA
>NC_046657.1:127367813-127406907 GCF_010883055.1 Belonocnema kinseyi | reverse complement strand
AAATTAAAATTCGAAAATTTTTTCTAAAGCCTCCAGGGGACTTCGTTTTCGCACGAAAAAATTTTATGTGCCCTTATTGCATCCGGACCCACAATTATTGCGCAATATCTGAATAAGCAGTAACAGCTTGAGAAGACGAAATAAATATAATATATATTTGAGATAATAGTATAGTACATAGTGTATAAAAATTCATATTTGACTCAAAATCGAGTTACAGGCACGAAATACGTAATGAGAATATCTTCGTTAAAGCCAGAGGAGCTTTAACAAAAGAGAATTCATAATCCCCAACGTACAGATGTCAATTTGTTGACCTTTAATTTTCAAAGGCCTACGTACAAATATTTTGTGGCAAAAAAGTGAGTGTACTTGATTATAAATCTGTAATATGTTTTTTTTATAAATGAAAAATATTTTTATTGGTTATTGATAATAAATATTGTCAGAAACGCTGTTGAGCACTTTGTATGCTTTTGTGTCACTGGAAATTATAATTGATTTGAAATGTGTAATATGTTTTTATTATTGAAAAAAGACTTTCTTCATAATTCTTTACAACAATATTGTCCCATGAATACTTTCAATTTATTTCTACCTTTATTCAGATTGAATTTAGTTCTTTATTTCATTTTTATGTACAATTTTATAATTCACAGTAACTTCTGTAAGTTGTACATCACATACTGAGATCATTTTTTGCATTAAATATAAGTAAGTCATTGATTAGTTGAATGTAATTACATATCAAATGTAATTCATTATGGTAAAAAATAAATCAAGTAGTTATCAAATAAATTGATTATACCTGGAAGATTTAAAAATACTTTCATAAACAATTTCAATACTTTTAAATTAATTAATTACAAATTAAATAAGTAACATTGCATGAGTTGAAAATCTTTTGCCATTTTTTTAAATAAAGACCCATCACAGCACTCAAGAAATCAGCTGTTTGTACATGATAGGAATTATAGATATCCAAGGTAGGCGAAACTTTCTTGAGTGAATTTATTCTTTTGACCTGAGAAAAGTTGTGAAGTATGTAATTAAATACAACAGAAAATATTTTTGCCGGCAGTCTCGGCTCTATACTTGAAATTTGCTTTTTACTGGTTTTAGCCATTTTATACGGAAAATCGGCGTTGTAGCAATAACCACTTTATTATATTGTTAAGTGAAAAAAATTCATAAAGCCTTTTTGTAATTTCACAGACATATCAGCCCAGTCATCTCCTCAAACGAGGCCTTTTATATCACTTATTGGAAAGAGGCATGAAGTTGAGAATCATCAAGGTAATTATAGTACAAATAATAACACAGGACCACAAAATGGTTTTGGGAGTCTACTGGGATTCTAATAGGTATACCTTATGTTTTTGGGGTCGCTTAATACAAATCCATTCACAGAATTAATTCAGCATTTCAGGATTTGCAGTAAAATTCAAAAAATGGTTAAAAACCTGGAATTTCTGTATAAATTTCGTCTATAAACCTACAAACCCCAAATTAACAAACCCCAAAACCACTAACCCCAAATCCTTAACCAACAAGCCCCAAACCCACAAGCTTCATATCGACAAACGTATAAACCCTAATCCAACATTCCTAAACCCACAAACCCCAAACCCACAAATCCAAAAATAAAAAAACCCTAAGCCCACCAACCCCAAAGTATACCAACTTCTCAATTGGTATTATAAGATGTAAGGCATTTGGGTTTGTGGAACTGCGGTTAGTGGGTTTGAGGTTTTGTGGATTTAGGTTCTGGAGTTTTGGGTTTGTCGGTTTTCGGTTGGTACGTTTGTTGGTTAGGGTTTTGTGGGTTTGTTGACATGGAGCTTGTGGGTTTGGGGTTTGTGGGCTTGGGGCATGTTAGTTTGTGGGTTTCATGCTTGTTAATTTGAGGTTTGTAGGTTTGAGGACGAAATTTATCAAGAAATTAGAGGTTTTTTCATTTGCTGAATTTTACTGCAAATCCTGACGTGCTGACTCACTTCTGCGGATGGATTCGTGTTTAGTGACCTCAAAAACATAAAGTATAGCTATTAGAATCCCAGTAGACTTCTAAAACCATTTTGTGGTCCTGTGTAATTGATCAAAAAAGTGTTAATTAAAGAACAGCTTTTATATAATTAAATTTTAAAACTCTGTATACATACATAATCTCTTGAAATCGAAAATATTCTATACGCATTGAATCTCGTTCTCAATCCTTAAATGAAAACTTATTAAAGAAGGGTACCAAAGCGCAATGATATTTTTTAATAAAAACATTTCTTCAGGCTTTTCCTCTTTTGAACCGTGCCTCTCTATTAGATTATGTTGTAAAATGAATAGAGAGTTATAACTAGTCTAACAAGTTTCTTGTATCTTTTACATTTTGTAAGCCATACAAAATGTCCTACATGAAGAAAATACTGTATCGCCCTCGAATTCGTATCGATTTTTCTTGATTCTATATTAATTTTTATTTCTTTTATGTTTAAGTAATTAGTTCAAAGGTAAAATATCATGCAGCTGAAATTGGAAACTTTCTTGATGTACTTGTTTTCTTTATATGCTGTCGAATACAAAACGAAAATTGAAAATTGGTCTTCTTATTTTTTTTTATTGACTGTAGGGCATTGAATGAAAAACCCTTTAAATCAGTGTTTTAATTTTGATTTCACTGCACTAAGATAGCCCCTGATTTTGAGTCGCCCCTTTTTCAATACCCTGTACACGAATATTTCAAATTACGCAGTTTCGTCTACTCTCACCACGGACATTGTACGCTTAGAGATGTCGTACCGCATAGCTTTCGATTCCACCTCTCATAAACTTATCATCTCTGTGATGGCAGGCTTAAAGTTTTATTCACACACAGCGAGATTCATAGAGGAGATTGATGCCCATGTGGAAAACTAGAATAACTATCTCATCTGAAAATAATCGTATGAAAACGAACAATGTCACCTTCCAGGCGGGTGTCTTTCAGGGCGATAGCATGAACCCTCTGCTTTTGGCATCATACTTTTGCCCCTAGCTCTTCTCGCAATTTCAAAATTCTTGTGGATACCCTTGTGGCGATAATAATCATCGCAAGAATAATGTAGCTCATGTATTTCTTATGGATGGCTTGAAGATCTGTGCTTCTAGTAAAAGCAACCTAAAGAGTGCTTTAAATATCCTCAAGAAGTACACATGAAAGATTGGTATGGGCTTTGGATTGGATAAATATGCCAAGATTCATCTGAAGAATAGTAAGACCAAGGACCTTGAGGTTGTGGATATAGTGCTTTTAGACTTCTTGAAACTAGGAGGATCCATACATACCTTGGCATTCCTCAAAGCCGCATTCAGGACGTTATATCAGTGAAGAATTCTATCCGAAACAGTCAGCAGCTTCTTCTTCAACAGATTTAGTCATCGAAGCTCTCGACGTTGAGAAAGGTATCTGCGACAAACATGGTTGCTACCCCGGTGCTGCTCTACTTACTTGGGGTGGTTCAATGGAAGAAGAATGAGCTTGCGGACTTTCACGTCGCAAAATGTAAGATTATGCATAGCATAAGAGCTTGCGTATCAATTAGTCCGTCTCGCGATTATATACTTCATAATCGAATTGCTCTGATTAAAGCTTTCATTGTTGCGAATGGCAGGCATTATCTCCTTAAAATGACCAGGAAACACGAGGTAATTGGCAGAGGAGCGTTCCTTTACAAAATCGCGGGTCAGGCGGCTGAAAACCTCAGCCTGAATTTTAATATCCGAAGTAAGGAAAGTACATTACTCTATCTAGAGGCTTCTTTTCTAAAAGGCGAAGTAATGAAAGCAGCGGTTAAAAAATTCCACGATAGGGGCAGAGCGTGTCATGCACACATCGAGTACTTGGAACACTTACTATCTGGGTGTCCCACCCTTGCGGGAACGATGTGTCTCTACCAACATAATGCGACCCTAAATATGGTTTATTATCATCTTTGCCGTTCTTGCGGTGTTGGCCAACGCCCTCTCCTGGAGAACGCTCCGACGGATGTAGAGTGAATTCCCAAAAATGAGAAGTGCCAAATATTCTGAAACTATGATTTGCGGTCAGCTATCTCTGTTGCGCATTCGAGTCCTAACAATGTTCCCCAAGAATTCGAGAAAGGAATTATATTCGTGATCGAATTCTCGGCTTCGGCCGACTACAAAGTCACTGGCAAGACGAAGGAAAAGGAAGAGAGGTATCAAGACCTCAAAAGGGAGCTGCAATAACTGTACTTAAAATATTCGGGTAAAGTAATTGTCCTTGTGATCGGCATTTTCGCTTAAGAAATCGATGTACAAAACTGTCATCCTTTGGTAACTTCGTGTTTTCAAGACACAAGGGCGTTTCGCCGGCCTGTCGTCGCGATTTCATCATATCCTCTGACCACCCATCTCACGATCCTAAAATGTGGACATGAGTGTGATGTACCGAGGTTCTACTGGGTGCCGATGTTACTTTAAGATGAAAATTGCTCCTGGTCGGGCTATGCTCTGATGCCTTTTTTTAACAATTCTTCTTATTTTTTTAAATATTGCTGCCTCTCTTATTTTGATTGTTAGATTTTGTAACTTCTGAAGAACTGGAGATTTTTGTTATTCTCTTTCCAAAAGAATCAAAACAATGGTTTTTCATGTATTTTCCGATTATTTCTGATTATATTTAATTTCAAAAAAATTGGCAATTGAACACTGAGAGAGGGGTTGAGAAATGAGGGTTAGTAAAGTAAGAAAATGGGAAGCGAGGGAACTTTCCGTCCTTTGAAAAAAGTACGGCGGATGGACGAATAAACGTTCAAAACCATAAGAGTTTTAAGCCGGGGCTATGAAAACCTAAAAATCAAATTAATTTAAGGCGAATTGAAAATAATTCTAGTTTTAAATAAATTCAATTGCATTAAAAATAATTTTAAATAATGCAAAAAGTCGAAGTTTGCAGCAGATATAAAAAGCTGCCTAATATCAATGGATTCCCCTTTTTTGGACAAGAAAGTTTCTTTGAGAAATTTCTTAGCTCTTAAGTCCCATAATACGTGCTTTAGTATAAGCCAATATAGGCTAAAAAAGGTTTTATAATCTACGTGTCGCAAAAAACCTGTACCTCATACAGAAAGAGGTGCATAAATTTTTTTATTTTAAATTTAAAAAGATCCTGCAGTTAATGATTCGTTAATCACAAATATTTTTTTCACAGAATTACATGCTTCGGAAGAAGGTCCATCCACGCAATATAATGGCCAATACTCGCTCTCACATAGTGACCAATATTCGCACCTAGCTACTGGCCTGCATCCCAACGACCTAAATCAACAATATCATAACTTCAGTGACCCACATAACCCATTCCTCCCACAAAATCTATTCTTGATAGATGGTAGACAAGCTTCTCTCGAAAATCCTAACAATTATCTTTCCTTACATGAACACCAAGCTACAAAGGAATATCATGACCCACCGCCTAAGAAAACTCGTAATATAATTGGCTCCTCCCAACCATATGATCTCCAACTTCCTCACCAAAATTTTAATCAATATGGCCAATATTCTAACCAGCCTAATAACCAAAATCCTAACCCAACTATCCCTCATAGACTATTATCTCAACCTCACCCATTCCCTCAACATGACACAATGTTCCCACATAACCCAACTCTTCCCGGTGATCCTGCACCAACTTCTACTATCAAGTATTTAAACGGAGAAATTGGTATTTGGCGAAATCATCTCCATCAAGTGTACCATGTTCAGCTTCTAAGTTTTAATACTTATCCAAACGAGGAGTATAAGCAGCATCACATGTATATAACCCGCGGTATATTCGAAAAAGACTTTCATTTTGTCGTGTACATAAATGAAGATAATCAAGTTATAGGAGCCACTCTTCCACCGGACAAAGCAGGTATACATTGATTTGGCATGAATTTGTTGGTGTACGTAGAATCTAAATGAAGTATTGAGGTTTCGGATGAAATAAAGGTACAATGGCGCTAAAAAGGATTGTCCAAGCATGTCTTCATATCTAAATTTTAAAGTTAAAAACGGTAAATTC
Organism: Belonocnema kinseyi; assembly: GCF_010883055.1. Classification (NCBI taxonomy): domain Eukaryota; kingdom Metazoa; phylum Arthropoda; class Insecta; order Hymenoptera; family Cynipidae; genus Belonocnema; species Belonocnema kinseyi. The sequence continues at coordinate 127,400,846 of NC_046657.1, read as the reverse complement.
AGTCCACCTTCTCAATAATTTCACTCTCAATAGTGCCGCTAATAGTAATCCGAGCTTGGGCTCTACCCCCTTTCCTGTAATTTCCTCTACTCGTCCAAACTTTGGATCTGACTTTCTCAATGATGCCACGCGCGCGGCATAATTAAGGAAGGGATTTCGAACTTCGAGCGCGATCGGGAGCGTGGCAGTGGTGGGGGAACACCATTTCGAGAAAAGTTATTCCATTACCTGTCCGATCGTGGCACTAAGTAGAAGGTGGACTTTTTTTAAAACATAGCTTATGAAGAATGACAGGAGAAATGTTTTTTTCTACTTCAATTTTTTTCCGTTGAACATTTCTAAATACAAAATTTTAGAAATAAAATAAATTTTTTCAGAAATTCTATCATGTTTTAATTTGATATTAATATTGTAAAGCGTCACAAAATATTCTGTAAAGTTAATGATTTAAAAAACTTCCAGTGACGAGTTTTCCGATCGACTATTTGAAAATTAACGGAACTAGATATTTGATTAAAAAGTATACTATACCGCCAAAGCACACTGTACTAAATTAAAAATTTATTATTCAAAATCACCGACAGCAAGAGATGCCAGATCGAGTTCGAAATATACCCCCACTATACCTACAGTTTGGGAGACGCAAAACAGAAGGTGCATGATTACCACTGTAAGTCCGTGTGTAAGCCGAAAATGCAGGACCCCCATTTGAAAGAAGTTGAAGGAAATGCCGATTTTGATGTTTCGCGTGATTCTTAATGTCATGCATGCGTCCATTTTGAGGTTATGTTTTTCAGATGCATGTAGTTAAATTTTCGGCTGAAAATTTAGAAAATTTTTAAAAATTCAATTTCGAAAGCTTTGAATTTTTATAGATCCCATTTTCAAAACTCTAGTCTACGAATTTGAGGATGTTTTTAAATATGTTAAGAAATGTTTAATTTATTTTTATAATTCACAGAAATTTAAAATATTGAAAATTTTTGAGAAGGGTTTTTTTAAAAAATTCCAAAGTACTTGAGAAATCCTAAAAAAAGATTAATGTATGTCGAAATATTCGGAAGGACTTGCAATATTTGAGAGTACTTAAATACGTTCCAGGGAATTTTCAATTGATCATGGTGATTTAATATGAAATTTTGAAAGATGTGATATATTTTAGTATATTTTAATAGATTCCAAGAAATTTTCAATTTATTTTAATAATGTAGTTTAAGATTTAAAACTTTTTTAATATTTCAGCGTATTTTTAAGATTTCAAGGAATTTTAAAGAGTTTTGAAAATTGTCAAGAGATTTCAAGAGATTTTAGGGAATTTTAAATATTTGAGTATGTTTTGAAAGATGTCAAGGAATTTTCCATTTATTTTTATAATTTACAGGAATATCAAAGAGTTGAAGAAATGTTAGAAGGGTTATTTTTAAAAACTCCAAAGTACTTAGAAATTCTAAAAAAAAGTTCTAGGGAATTCAAAAGATTTTGAAGGATTTGAAAAATCTGAAAGAATTGAAAAAAGCCCAATGAATTTTCAATTGTTTACAGTACCTTGATATGAGATTGTAAAGTATTTGATATATTTCCGTATAGTTTTAAAATTTTAAAGAATTTTTAAGAGCTTTCACAGATTTCAACAAATTTCAAAAGGTTTTTAAGGATTTAAAAAATTTGAGAGAATTTAAAAAGATTCTAAGGAATTTTCAATTGATTACAGTAATTTAATATGAGATTTTAAAAGATTTAAAATATTTCAGGGTATTTTTTTAATTCCAAGGAATTTTCAAGAACTTTAAAAAATTTCAAGAAATTTCAAAACATTGTTAAGGATTTTAAATATTTGAGGTTGTTTTTAAAGATGCCAATGAATTTTCAGTTTTTTTTTATAATTTAAAGGAATTTCAACAAATTTTAAAAATTTTAAGAGTTTTTTTTAATAAAAATTCAAAAGTACTTTAAAAATATTTCGAAAGAAGTTCGAGGTATGTCAAAATATTTTGAAGGAATTGCAATATTTAAGAGTATTTTAAAATATTTTAAGGAATTTCCAATTGATTACGGTAATTAAATATAAAATTTTGAAAGATTTGATATATTTAAGGATACTTTAATAGATTCCAAGGAATTATCAATTGACTTCGATAAAGTAGTATTAGGTTTTAAAAGTTTTGAAATAGTTCAGGGTATTTTTTAACAACAAGAGATTTTTAAGAGCTTTAAACAATTTTGGCACAGTTATTTGAAAAAAGTCCAAAGTACTTTATAAATCTTTAAAAGGTGTCAAGGTGTTTCAAAATATTATGAAGGTTTTGAAATACTTGAGAGTATCTTTAAAGGTTAAAAATTTAGTTTTTTGGTAGATAATTCATTAATTTGGTTGAAAAAATTTGTTTTCGGAAAATTTAACTATTTTGTAGAAAATTATTGTTATTTTTCTTTAAAAATTCTTTTTTTTAACTAAAAGAAAATTAATCTTTTTTTGTCGAAAATTTAAATATGATTAAACATTAAGTTTTTGTATAAAAAATTAGTTTTGGTGAAAAATAAATTTCTTTTGTACAGAGTTTGTACAGAGTTTGTGTTTGAACAATACCTATATCAAAACCCACCCGATACTTTTTTTTCCTTATAAATATAAAATACTTCGAAATCAGAAATAAAATGAATTCGGCAAAGAAAAGTCGAGTGAAAGAACTTTCGATTCTGCCACATAATAATTTTGTTAAAGTGGAATTTAAATTTTACTTAATACGAATTTAATTTCCTAAATTTCAATATTTTAGGGCCAAGGAATTCGAAAAGCGCTACTAATTCTATCCCGATTTAACAAATTGTCTTTACAAATTGAGCTATATTTTAATTGTAATTACTCGTTGAATCTCGTATTATGCAATATGAAATAAGGTTTAATTTAATCTGATTGAATAACTGTTTCTATTATAAATAAGAATTAAAAAATAATTTTGATCAAAAAATAACTACCCTGTCATTTTCACATCAAAGAAAATTCCGTCCTCACAAATATACTTCCTGTGAATAAAATTAAAAGCAAAAGCTCTAGGTAAAGAACGCAAGAGAGGCGTAGCCTGAAAAACCCACAACATGCGCGGCGCTGCGATAAACGTTCACTGCGCATTAACTATTTTTTATTGACTGTCGTCTGAATTCTATGAGCTCTTCTTCGCAATTCTTTGATTAATTTTTTTCTAAATTCTTTTTCGCAAATCACATAAAAATTCTTTCACCGTCAAATAAAATCTAATAGACTTTTCAATAAAATTTAACAGCTTGTTGCTTTAATATCTTTTTCTAAAAATTATGCAAGTCTCTTAAATTCCAGAGAAATGTTTTGTAATTGCCAGAAAGGATCACTTGGTTTTTAAAATAATTTTTCATGAATATAAGAAGACTTTTTCATTAATGATTTCTTTGAAATGAATGGAATTTTCTTATGATATTTAAGCAAATTCTGTGAAATCTCAGCAGACGTTTCTCTCTATCTATAAGTCATAGAATAGTCACTTAAGATTTAAGTGGTTTTTTTTCTTACAGAATAAGAAAATTTTACGGATTTTATTTTGTATTCTACTAATATTTCACTATATAGTTTCAAAAGATCCTGTCATTTTTTCTGTTTAAATTGTGAATGGTTGAGTTTTTAATTTTAAATCTCATTTTTTATCTTCATATAATCACAAATTTTTTTTCCAGATGATCTTAAGATGTTCAAGGATAGATTATACATTACTTGTTATGAAAGAATTTTCACGGTTCTGCTCAATAGAAAATCAGGAAAGGTGGTGTCATTGAGTCTTAATGGTCAACAAAATTCCAGACTATACCCTATGTATGGCCACGAGTATGCTATTGAAGAAGTGTCAAAATCTATTGGCGGCATTGACTTTTACGTTAGCATACAAAAAAATCCAACATTATTTGTCCGAAGAGGTTATCTTAACCCATCTAAGCCCTCAAAGGATTTAACTCAAATCGCTAAGCCTGAAAGGAAACGTCCTGGAAAAAATAATACTCAGTGATTCTTGAAACATCCTTTAAAAAGAAACCAGCGTATTTTTCATTATATAATGTAATAGGCATGGCCAATGTTTAAAACATTCCTTTCGCAAGCTTTCTTTTTAATCTGCTGATCGCTAATAAACAATAATAGTTATAAATATTTTATTGCTAATAGCTGTTTGTTAGCGCAATCTGGTATACAACAAAGAGTTAGTTTATTGATGATGGTAACAGTATAACTTGCAATTTACTTAATAATGTTAGTAGCAACTACTAGTAATATTAATCAGATTAAATATAATAACCACAACCTTGAAAATAATAATAAATAAATAATCATTTACAAATTACGTTAGATATTTTTTTTATGTTCCTTGTGCTCTGCAAATCTTACTAAGGTTTTTAAAAACTTAGGGAATTAATCTATATATAGATAACATTTAAATTCTGTAAATCTATTAAGGGTGTTGGATAAATGACTGAAAATGGCCGACTTGCTGTGAAATTGGTCGAAGTACAAACTTCCAAGTTTTCAGGCACTGGAAAATACGTATACATATATTTTTATTTTCATTAGGATAAATTTAAATTATAGTTACGTGTACTTTATTGGTTTTTACAGTCGATACAATTTTTTAAATTGTTGCTAAGAAAAAGATTCGTCTGAAAGTATCTCATAAATTCCGAGAAAGCAGACTAAAATGAAAAAAGATGGTCGGATAGGAGAAGTAACCTTTGACAAGAATATATTTTTTTGCACAAAAACGAAACTCTAGTAAAAATATAAGGAAAGAACCGAAATTCTAAGTTTTGAAATTCCAAATTAAAATCGAGGTCGCATGACAATAATTCGCAAGATTATAAAATTTCATTGGATACTTTTGACGGCTTCTTTGCATGTGGAGCCCAGCCTTGAAAATCTAAATTTTTTTAAAATACGGCTACCTTCACTGATTCTCTAGTATGAGTCAGACGGTGCGTATTTTGCCCCATGGCGGTGACCTAGTGGTAGCGCGGCTGGTTGCGACTCTTCTGACTTGGGATTTGAATCTTTTGGTTAGAAATATTTTTACGTGTGTCCACAAAAACCAGCAGAATTTTCGTCAGTTTCCATCGTTTTTTCGCTTTAAAAACACCTGATTGTTGCAGAGAGTAACCACGGAGAGAATTACAAGGAATTGATTCATTAATAATTATTAATCATTTATACAGGGTATCTAAAAAGTCCCAGGGCGGTTGGATATTTCCTCAGGTAAAACATTCTTCAAAAAAGTGAAGGTCATTTCTGAAGTAAATTGCGACGAGGAATTCAATGGTGACCTTCATTTTGACCTTGAATTTGACCCTCATGACTTTTTGAAGGTCAAATTTGTTTGTTTTTTTAAATAGAAACCCCATTTCATTACATCTGCAATCGATAAAGCAGAAAATTCTACGTTCAGGTACGTATCCAAGTCATAGGTCGATTGTAACGTTTAAGGTCAGTTAGAGGTTATTTGAAATTAACAAAGTTTTCCAAGATGTCAGTGTAATTTCTGAAGTAAATTTCAACGAGGAATTCAATAGTGACCTTCATTTTCACATTTAAGTTGACCTTTATGACTTTTTGAAGGTCAACTTTGTTTTTTTTAAATGGAAACTGCCTTTCTTTACATCTGCAATCGATAGAGCGGAAAATTCTACGTTCAGTTACGTACCCAAGTCATAGGTCAATTGTAATGTTTAATGTCAGTTAGAGTTTATTTGAAAGTAGCAAAGTTTTCCATGAGGTCAGTGCAATTCCCGAAGTAAATTTCAACGAGAAATTCATTATTGAGCCCTGTAGTGATCTTGGTGATGATCTTCAAGGTTTTTTCAAGGTTTATTCCAAGCAGTTTACGTTTACGTTTAGCATTACCTAGGAACAACAACGTGGACGTTGTAAACTCTGTTCCCTTTAGGGTACTTGATTAGCGTGAGTCCCCTTGCCTCTCACGTTTCGGGATTACAGCATTACGAATCATCTCCCTATCAATCAAAGTAGCCTGTTGCGGAATCCGATTCTGCAATTCGTCTAAGCTTTGCGGTTGCGTTGAGTATATTTTGCTCTTTAAATAACGCCAAAGAAAATGGTCGAGAGGCGTCAAATCAGGAGATCTGGCAGGCCACTTGATTTCACCCCTTCTTCCAATGCACCTTTGAGTGAACTGAGTATCCAAATATGCTCGAAGCTCCCTACCGTAATGAGCCGCTGCTCCGTCCTTCTGGAACCAAATATTATGAAAATTGTCGCCTGTAATCTCCCTTATTCCTGGTACAATTTGGTTTCTGAGAAGTTCTTCATATGCACGGGAAATGAGATTATCATCGATGAAGCAAGGGCCTATCAATGTATCATTCAAAATACCGACCCAACAATAATCTTTTGTGGATATTGTGTGTGACTCTGCAACATCCAATCAGGATTTGTGTCGGACCAATATCTACAATTTCGCCTGTTAACTTCACCTTTTAAAGTGAAAGTAGATTCATCTGAAAATACTGTATTGTACAAGAAAAGAGGATCTCTATCAATTCTGTCCATCATAATTTCACAGAATTCAACTCGACGATCAGGATCGTCTTCATTGAGCTCTTGTACCAGATGAACTTGGTAAGGATGGAAATTAATGCCTTTTAAAATATTTGGCACTGTCTCAGGAGCAACGTCAGGCTCATCACTAGCTCGACGTAAACTGAGGTGCGGATTTTCAACAAATGTTTGGGTTTAACTACTTTTAACTATTTTGTTGAAAATTGTTTTAGTTTTGTTGCTTACAATTATTTATTTTTACTAAAAATTTTACTTTTCCAGGTAAATGTTGCCTCGTTTTATTTAAAAATCAATTTCTTTTGTCAAACATTAATAGTTTTAAATAATTATTAACTGTTTAATTTTCGGTTGAAAGATTATCTTTCTTTTTATAAATTCGTTGTTGTTTCTCCTTTCTGAATTAAAATTTGTTGGTAAAAATTTATCATTACGGTTGAGAAATTGATTTATTCAGATAGAAAATTCATCTCTTTGATTGGCATTTAATTTATCAACTGGTATTTTAACTATAGACAGTGTTTTTTTCTAAAATACCTAGTGTTTGTTTATAAAATAATTTAAAACTAAATTATAATTTATTTTTTTCAAAATAAGCGTTTAAAAGAAAATTTTCATCCAGCATTAAACTGTACCAAAGTTTTGACACTAAAGCGTTGACTATAATTTTGATTCTACGTAGTTGAGGTCTGGTAATAAGGAAAAATTATTTTTAATATTTTTAGTAGGTAATTATGATATCAGTTGTTAATAATGAATAAAAATCAATATAATATGAAGCCTAAAATTCTAAATTTTTATTTTTATATCACATAAAGTTATATAGTTGATCTAAAAATTAATACCATTGAGCTCGTTTTCACTTTTAAGAAAAGAATTTAATTTTTAACTTGAAAAGTAAAATTTTGAACAACAAATGTAATATTTGATGTTTTCAGCAAAAACTATTTGTTACTTACAATCAAACATATTTAAATTTAACAAAAAATGCTGAATTTTCGATAACATGCGTGAATCCTCCACTAAAATAGATATGTTTTCAATGCAAATAGTTGCATTTTTAACAAAAAAAGAAGAAAGATTTGCTATCAAATTCGATTTTTTTAGTTCATACATTTTTAAACAACAAAAAAGTGCAATTTTTAACCAAGAAAATTAATTTTTTATCAAAAAGACAACTTTTTAGCACAACACATGAGTTTTCATCTGAAAAAGACAAATTTTCAACAAAATATAAAAAATCATTATACTATCGCCTATGAGCGGAAACTTTAAGACTTACATAATTGCATGTTCCTCACGTTGAAAGGAGGTTTCCTTTAGATTCCCAGAAAAATGTTTAATTATCTTTTATTTTGAAAAATCTACATTAGGATAATGTTCCAAAAGGTTTCAAAGTATTTCCAAAAAATTTACGAAAAAGAATTTTTTGGAAATTTTTAAGAAGAAGAAACGTTTAGAATGTTTAAATATCTTAAAAAGATTCCAAATATAGTTAATTCAAAAATTATAGAAATTTTGAGAAAAATGTAGATTTTTTACAATTTTGTAAAGAAAAAAAAAGTTTTTATGAATTTGGAAAGGTTTTGAGAGAGTCCAACAAAATTATTTACATTGCTGAGAAAATTTAAAGTTATTTTCTGGAAGAATATTGAACAATTTATTTTTTTATTTTTGCAGAATTAAAAAAATTGTACTTTAAACATTTTTTAAGTTGAAAAGAATGAACGAAAATTATACATTGCAATCGAATTTGATTAATTCGAATGAATTCACTTCAAAATTTTCTTTAAGTCATAATTATTTTCACTTATATTTATTTATTTTCATTTATGAGGAAAAGGGAATTTTCATTAAACTTGTGTTTTAATCATACATGCATTAAAGTTATTTCAAGCCAAAAAATAAAAGTTGTTAGAAATGGGTCATGAAATTGATCAAAATATTTTAATACCAATTATAACTAATTTTAGAAAAGACCTCGAGGTGAACTTTATCAAATAAAAATTTTATTATTTCCATTGTTTATTTAACAACAGTTTTTAGGGTTTAATGTTTTTTCTCTCACTTTAGGTAAAGGTTACAACTATTATTTAACCATAATGCTGTAAGGTTTATTTTATTCGTTAAAACATTTTCTGTAAATCTCATTAGTAAGTCTTTATTTAAAAATACATTTATTTAGGGATAAATAAAAATTGAAGTATCTAAAATTGATATGCATCAGTAAATAAATAATTTATTAAAATGGAGCAAACAACTAATTTCGAGCTAAACGCTGGACTCCGCTGCACTGAAAGTTGCAAACGGTGCGCGTGCGCGAAGATGGATGCACGGGCTCAAGAGTAGGGGGTGAAGGTGAGCGAAAGATCGTCTCCAAACGATAGCGTTTTCATGCTGCAAAGGGAAGTGCAACCGACACTCAACAAGTGCTTGGCTTTGCACCAAACAGTTGTTAAGTTCTCATAGAAACAATCCTATCGGCTTCCTGACTTACATTTTTTAGTCTCGAACCTGCTGATAAATAGTTTCAAGATCTGAAGGTCGAAAAATGAAAAGATACTTATAGTTCAGCAACAAAATTTCTTTTTACATTCTATTTAAGTAGCTCATAAGTCATCCCCACTAGGCTGCCCGACAGACATTTTGTAGTTTCGAACCTGCTGATCAATAATATTATTTTAGAAGCTTTAACAATGGCCAGATAACCTCTGGTGAAGGACAAAATAATTTTACTTTTCTATACACAAATAGCTTTCCGTAAAATCTAATTTAAAATAGAAAGGTTTAAAAAGGTTAGTTTAGCTTGGATTTGTCGTTCTGGGTAGTGACAAGTGTGCATGATCACGTTGTAAAGCGTAATCGAAGAAACCTCAGTGTCGCTACTATGAAAATTGCGTTTGAACTCTAAAAGTGTACTCAATATCAAATGTACTTAAAAAAAAGTACAGTGTAGAGTGTACTCAAATTATGATAGTGATACTGACGTACTTAAATTTACCGAAATGTACTTTTTGGGTACAATTTTACGGAAAACATCAACACTGAGAAGCCTTGGACAGATCAGGTTCATTTTTTCAGGTCCTCTTTTTGTAGCTAAAATTGGATCTTTCTTGGTGCAAATTTGACCTGGTAAACTGCAACAGTAAGTCTCTGAAAAATGCCAACGTTAAAAATAACAAATCTTGGCAGAGAATTTAAGTTAATCCACCACTGAGCATTTCTGGCTTGCAGATTTTCCTTTTCTACGAGCGCTTGAACAACGTTCACCTCCAGAGCTCTCTGTAACAATGTTTTGGCCTATTCTAAATTCCTGCCTTGCATCTTAATTTCTGCATGGTTTAATGTAGTGCCTCTTAATAAAGTAAATGCCAGGCAACAGCTGCGACAAAATGAAGCCACGATCATGGAATTTTTCCCTGGCGGACCAAAGGAACTAAAAGGAGCCTCTACAAAGTACCCTTAAAGACCCCACTGAGTCCCCCTTTGGTTCCTTCATTGAAAACTACTTTTTCTTACAGCATTAAAAACTTTAACAAATAAAATACCTGTCATTTACATGGGAGAAAGGCGGCTTCAAGTGCATCTTCTTCTAGTAGCAGTTACTAAGCGTTCCATCGGTAACTTTAAGAATTTTGTTTGAATGCTAGCGCCACGCAGTGGAAACCTCAGACAACAACGCTGCGATGCAAGTGAGAAAGAATTGTATTTTTTAACTTCGCGCGCAACATACTACTTGAGATATTATGGATGCGCTTGAAGTCACCTTCAATAGAAGTTAATAATATTTTTAAAATTTTCTAACGCTGAAAAAAAAGTATTGCCATTACTCTGTGAGTTTATAATGGAAATTTTAACGTAGAAGCTGAATTTCAACAATTTAAAAGTTAATCTTACTGTTTTTTTTTTTTTAGTTTTTTTTAAAAGGAACCGAAGGGGGACTCAGTGGGGTCTTCAAGGGTACTTTTTGTGGAGGCTCCTTTCGGTTACTTCGGTCCGCGAGGGTTGTTGGTAAGATCTTACATCTTCTGAATTATAAATATTCAGTGACACAGAAACGTTGACTCTGCATTCAATGGAAAGTCTGTGTCATCAAGTACACCATTACGGATCGCGCAACTATGATTCGTAGTTTGTTTCAATATGTTTAATCTTAGGCAAGAATGATAAAGCTCCAATTAAAATATTTCATCAAGGATTGACTTAGGGCCGCGTTTACGGCGGGGCAACCGGGGCGAAAGCCCCGGGGCCCCCGCATGATGAGGGTCTCCACAAACAGTGTATTCAACATTTCTATAGCAATTATATTTTTCATTTTTTAAAAATTAATGATCAATTAAGTGTATATTCACACATTGTATAAACAGGAAGAGGTTATGGAACACATCACCTTAAACTATAATTACAAGAATTGTCCTTTACCCATCTTCAACATTATAATGAATTTGAATAGAATAAAAATATTTCTGTATCCCAAAATTACAAGAAATTTCAGTTTTAACATTTTGCATTTTAAAATCACTTACAATTGCCGCCTTACTTATCCAATATGGAGTGCTAATTTGTTTTTCAAACGTAAAAATGAAATTAATAATAGATATTTAATAATTTAAAGAGCGTCCACTTTTTTCTTGCCCCGGGCCCGGCACACCTTAATCCAGCTCTGGATGTACTGATTGAAATTGAAACATAGTCTTGTTTGTTCAGTTACGATAAGTGATGGTAAGCTAAAGGCGTTCCGTCGACGAATTGAAAATTCGCTGACAGCAGCCTGTTCATCGCTATCTATTCGTGCCATTTATCGTGTAGCGAAAATTCTTTTCCAAAAATAGCAGGACAAACTGTTCCGGAACTTCATTTCAAAATGGTTCCTCTTTCAAAACCTTATTCCTGTATCAAAAAACATTAAAGAAAAAAAATCTATTCCGAAATACTGGGAGAATTTCTAAATAAATCCTCACATTCAGATCCTAAAATCTGAGTATCGAATATCAATTATCAGGAATACCCAGTGGGCACAAAATTTGTTGACGTCTTTACGACTTCGTTACGACATTTTTACGACATCTTTACGACATCCTATGTCCATGTTGTTTCGGTGTCTTTGCGATATCGTAAAGACATCGTTAGATCATACGACTTATTTACGATATCGAGAAGACACCTTAACGACATGGACATAGGATGTCTTAAAGCTGTCGTAAAGATGTCGTAACGATGTCGTAAAGACGTCGCGAAACTTTGTGCCCACTGGGTAACCAACAATGTGCATCATTTGTGAAAAGAGCAACATAAATAAGTAACTGAATGACAGTTAACCATGCCAAACAACTGAGAAAAAAGCGAAAAACAAACAACAAAACGAAAATTATTTTAAACGACATGATTGTAAGATATTACTGAAGAGAAAACATACTTTAGTGCTCAAAATAATTAAAACACTCATTTCAATTGTCAGGAGCAGTATTCGATCAATTGGAAGACTAATTGATAACCTTGATGAAAGTGATATGTTTGCAAAAAGTTTGCGTAAATTCTATCGTAAAAAACAAACGAAAGATGACTTTATGTCTAAAGATAATTTCAAAGCATTGGTGCAAAAAACTATTCAACTGTCACAATTATTACGTTTCAAATTTTTATAAGGATTTCCGTGTACACTTCTTCAATCGTTGAGTCTATGGTACATTAACTGACGTATTGATTTTCTCAGATTGCTCTGATCTGTAAATTTTTCTCTTTTTCCTTCGAGTTTGCTTGGCCTACAAATATAGAAAATTTCCATAACTCTGAAGGCTTCGCATATATTTAACTGTAAAGTTGAGTAATGAAATATTGATAAGCATAGGTATACGTAGCAGTGAAAATTTTCCAAATTTGTCAGTCAACGTTTACGGATTCTCTCGATGAAGAATGAAGATCCTTGTTCAGGCTGTACTCCTTGCACTCCCGATTCTCCTCAATTTCAGTAGTAAGTTTACCTTTTTTATTTTTGATGGTCTTTTATAATTTAAGGTCAATAATGAATAAAATTAAGATTTTTGCTGTTCTGTTTTGATTCATTTTCACCCTTACTTTATTAGTTTCGCGCATTCTATGGGATTAGATTTTTCTGCTTCACCTGCTTCAAGTACACTTCTTTCCATGAATGTCTCGGGGTATTTGCGATGTATATTTTCCTGTCGTTGCTTTTTGAAGAACATTAATTCCTGGAACTTTTCCCCACTCTTTTTTCTTTCCTTCTCGAAAACTGGAAACTTCCTCTGCTGAAAGCAGTATTAGATTAATGGCGCTAGTATACGTCTTCACTTCTCGGACAGAGGATTCGGTATCATCTATGGATTATAGATATGACTTTTTTAAGTTTTGATTAGTTGCAAAGTGTTTAACCAAGCTGCTAACGCCATCAGAGGGTACTTTCCCATAACCAGTTGCTGAAAAGATCCACTTCTTCTTAAAAGATGATTTACTCAATGCGTGATACTGATAGCGATTTTTGAAGTAAGCTGCAGCTCCATCTGTTATTATTGCAATTCCTTATAATTTTTCAGAATGCGAAGATTCCATAATTTGCAAAATGCGATCCATTGCCAATAAAACGTGTGCAGAATCATGCTTCTTATCATAGAAAACGACTGCAAAACTTTTAGTTTCTGCACCTCCATAGCAAACTCTTTCACAAAACTAATAATAGAAGTCGTTCTCTTTTCTGAGTCACCTTTGTTCCAAATCGCAAACACAGTATCATCTGAAACAGTTTCCTTTCAAAGTCTCACAGATTGAAGTGTAATGCCTCTAGCTCCTGGACATTTTTTGCAATCTCAAATTTGACAATCTTCTGTTAGAAGACAACACATCACTTTCGGCAAAATTTCTTCCCGAATATCTTTGACATTCGCTCCATCCTTTCTCTGGTCTTTTAATCCAATAAGTAAAATCTCAAAATTAGCGCAATAAATGCAAATACATACCTCTTTCAAAGGGTCAATTTAAGGCCATTTTGTTCGCAGAGAATAAAATTTGGTCTTTCTAATTCTTACGTTTGGACCTTTTTCTCGAAACGGGTGAAATATTTCAATAATACTTCGCGTTAAATATCTTTTTACTTTTTTAATTGTTTCATCATTTCTCTTAACAAAAATTCCAATGCTTATTGCACCTTTACATCGTTCACAAGATAACCATTGCAGGGGTCAGGAGTGTAATATATTCCATTCTTAATCCAACATTTCCTGGATTGATCTATCATACATTTTCTAACTTACATCTGCGTCAGCAGACAAATATTTTCTTTGCATTTGTACAATTCTTTAAAGCTTTTTTAAAAGTAGGTGCCCATTCGTCGAAAGAAAAGCATCTTTCTTTTGGCAATGATAAATTATAAACTTTTGAAAGCTTTTTGACCGTCAATTTCGTAAATGCATCTATCAACTGTTTTCCTTTTTTGCAAACATAGTTTTCTCGGGACCTTTCTTTGATACTTTATGGATTTCGAAAAGACGAAATATTAAATTTCCTATCTGAAATTGCATTATTGATGTCCTCAATCTGAAAAATCGGTTGAAATACTTCATCTTCATACTTGCACTGTTTGTCTTCACAAAAATTTACAACATTCAAGATTGGTTCTTCGTCATCGGAAATTGCCTGATTTGAACACACGTGAAACTTACCAATAAATTGACAATAAAACTTGTACAAACATTGTCGCTTGAAATGATTCTTCTTTCTGGGAAAAATTGTCATAATAAAACAGCCAAGTTCATGAACAACAGCTTTTGATAAAAAGCAACAAATAGGTGTCTCATATTTTGTCTCAGAAAAGAATATATTTCAGTCACAAACAATTCCGTGATTTAGTGAACTCATAGAATTTAAGTGATTGCTGAGAAATAAAAAAATGTCAAGGATCTTAAAAGCGATTGTAAAAATACATATAGTTTGAAAATAATTCAAAGGATTTTAATACGAGTTGAAAAAATTCTAAATTATATTCAAAACCAGAGAGTTATTTCAGAAACATTTTCTGAAAGAGATTTTTTTAACATGGAGGTGTAAAGTTTTAATTAAAAGCATATAAAATAAAAAAATTGAATTTTGAATTATTTGATAATGCACAAATTTAAAGTCTATAGTTCTAGAATGTAGCATATTATCTGGTAAAACAAACTAGCTCTAGGTCATATAAGCAAAATTACTTCATCATAAATGTGTCCACAACTTGAATAAGTTTCTGAAAAAACGTATTTTTGTTTATACAACGTTATGTCTGCCAAGGCTTTATTTAACAAAAGACCGTTAATTAGGAATAATTAAATTTGAACTAGAAGTTTTTTTCAATCTGAAATTATCTGAAAAAATAACATGTAAATATTTAAGGAATTTCAGCAATTAATATGTGAAATGAAAACTATTCAAATTGTACGTTTCAAATGCAGAATCTTTAAAAAATAAATTTCGAAGTATTTATGGCAGAGGAAAAAAAATTAACGTTTGCTGATTGTAGTTCCGAAATTAAAAAATTTTTTAATTAAATCATTTTCACCGGGATTGTCAGAAATTTATTAATATTGCACAATTTAGACCCGGACCAATATCTATTTCAAATGAATGGGTTAGGATTTAAGATTTAACATTTTAAATCGGTTTCAATTGATAAATTGTAAATATTATATAAAAAAATGAAATAAAAAGTTTTGTTTTGAATAATTAGTTACCACCAATTTTTAATTTGGATTATTATTTTCAATTAGAATTAGTGTACTCAAATTTGTATTAAAAACAATTATTTAAATGAAAAAAGGGGTTCTGTACAGAATTGTTCAATTTCCTTACACTATTTTTTTAATTTTCAAGCGAAAAAGACACGTTTTCTTAACGAAAAAATATTCCAAATTTTTATTAAAGTAAGCGTAATTTCGAGCAGTTCTGCAAAAAACCTAGCCCCATTAGGTCGTAAGTCATGACCTCCAAAATCTGACCACATTCTACCTATTTTTGTTTGCATATAAGTCCTATTTAGTTTGTTTAAAACAATTTTTTTGTTAGCAAATCTACCTACGTACCTAAAACTAATATGAATTTAACTTTACGCACCAAAGAAACCTGGTGAGTGTAAAACAAACCGAGCCGAAAACAATTTTTAAACAAGTCTGGGAATCTAATTATTACGTTAAAAGTCAGGGATTTATAACAAAAATCTTGAAAGTCACGTAATCCCTATAACTTTAAATAATTGTTAATAAGAATAAATTTAAAATTTAGAATTAAAAAATGTCTGATTTATTTTATGAAATATTTTAGGTTAAATGGTTACAAGTTTAAGATTCTGCTCGTTAAATATTAATGTTTAGGGAAAATGAAAACTGGTCAGGGGAAAATTAGAAAATTTTTAAGATGATGTTTTGTGATGACTTTGATATATTATTGTTGTTAGTCTCTTATTTACCTCTTATTTATATTTTTTCAGTTGCTTCCTCCTATTTATTATCTTTTTAGTTGAAAATTTACCCGTTTTTTTATACAAAGAATTCGTAGAAAATTTAGTTTTTGTTCAAAATTCTTATTTTGGTGTTGTTTAGCCACTTTGTGGAAAATAATTTGTTTGAATATAGGTTTATCTCTTTGGTTGAAAATTTAACTGTTTCGTTGAAAATGACTTTTTTGCTGAAAATTATATTTACATAATAATATTTTTAAAAACCTTAATGTTTATAATAATAATATTTGGTTTAATTCAAACTTTTTTTCCTTTCATGACAGGAAACACTCACTTACTGAAAATTCTTCTTTCCAGTTTTAAAATTATTTTTTTAAAATGAAGTTTGTAAAACACGTATACGACTATAACAAATATTATTTTCCATTTAAATATTTTCCTAGCCTTCGAAAAAAGTATTATAATTATATATATTATTATATTTCCCATAATAATTTCCAAATTCCTACTGCTTAAACTATTAAGAAAAGTCTGAGATACTCTACCTTCCTCTTGTGGAAATAAGTTTATTTTACCATTATCAATAGTAATTTATTAGCTACTAATTTAATCACTCTGTCGATGATATAATTAGTTATTTTTATCCATTGCATAATTACGTGATTAATTTTTTACAAATATTCTTTTACCGTCAAAAATTAAAATAAATTTTTTCCTCTGCGATAATTGGTTCATCATTTTTCACATAAACTAATAAAACCTTGTGAAACTAATTAATTCAATAACATTTTTTTTATTAATGATTAGTAAGTAACGTAAATACTCAGCTATTCTTTTGTAAGCCTGGTACGCTTCAGGAAATTTGAGTTACATAAACATAGAGTATTAAAACACATTGAATGTCTATTTAAAATTTTATACTTATTTTCACGTTCATCTAATCAATGAAATGTACTACTATAAAATATTAAGAATAATGATTTGATGCTATATGTTTAAAGAGCCTTTAAATTAAAGTTCATGTTTACACAGGTTTCAAAGATAAAAATTTTATTTTATATTGAAATTCACTCACGGAAAGCAGGTAATGGTTGGATTCGAATAGTAAAATTGAATAAATTCTACAAAAAAAATTAGTAGAAAATAAATAACCCGTGTGGAAATACCCCATTTGGCCCTATTACAAGTCTGGAACTAATCGGGGGCTAGTCGGGTTATTAATTTTGGCATAATACACAGTCGGGGACTAATCGGGGACTAGTTGGGCTTTTTATTGTCAAAATTTCAGTCGGTGCTCTATCGGTGGTTGTTCAAGGGCTAATCAGGCCTGTTAGGTCACTAATGATTTTTTTTTATTTTAAAACACTAAGAATATATTTCACAATAATTTTACACCATTTTTTTTGAGAAAAGATTTATTAATGTTAAATTTATCTCAACTATATTTAATAATTACTTATAAGTTTAGTATTATTTTTATTTCAAAAAAGTTTATGGAGATTTACGTAAATAATAAGTATTTTGACAACTTTTTAGGGAATGTTCCACAAATTTTGGGAAGTTTGGTTAATATTCCACGCGGTAGTATTATCATATGACCACTAACAGTACCCAATCAGACCCCGACTAGGATATGTCGGGGCACCTGACTAGCCCCCGACTAATCTACCGTGACGCTACTGGTCGGGGGCTAGTCAGATGACCCGACTAGCCCCCGACATTAAGTGGGGTCGAATGATCGGGAACCAAACTAGTTCTCCATTTCAATTTCCACACGGGAAATGATATTGAATATCAACAATTTTTTAATGAATAAATGAATGAAACAATTTTACTGCTAATTTAAAATACGTAATAATAAAACATAATAATACATAAAGTACATAAGCTGTTGCGCTCATAATTATTATTAACCTAAATATAATGAAGAATTTTAAAAAATGAAAAAATATTTACCTTTTAAACCTGACAAAACATCAACTCAAATTAAAGGAATTTTTAAATCTATGACGTAAAATCATTCTCTATATGAGATGTTAATCCTTGCTCAATTTAAAGTCTGGGAATGTGTTACCCAGGTTGCAATTATAACTTGTTTCTTAAGATTTCCGATTTTCCTATTCGTCTAGATTTCCTATTTTCTACCGAAGCCCTAAAGTGGCAATCTATCAAGGGCGCAAGCGAAAGCGTCACGCTCAGCTAGCCAGG
Source organism: Belonocnema kinseyi (assembly GCF_010883055.1). NCBI lineage: Eukaryota > Metazoa > Arthropoda > Insecta > Hymenoptera > Cynipidae > Belonocnema > Belonocnema kinseyi. The sequence goes on along the minus strand of NC_046657.1, from coordinate 127,382,619 downwards.
TCATCAGTAGGCAACCCAATAAGGGTCTATTAATAGGGTCTCTATAGAATCTAGATAGTCTCTCGCACACTATTATTTAAAAGGATATGCTATTGTTTCTTACTTTGTTAATTCAAATAAAATATTATTAAATTATTTAAAAATTGATCATGCTTTAAATTCTAAGGTGTAATGCTATGGTTGCAGTAGGATTAAAGGTTAACCAGCACATTGCTATAATCTATTACCAGAAATTTTTGATTCAAAGAAGGAAAATATTAATTTAATTTTAAAATACATTTTCTTTACAAAAGTTTAATCTAAAGATTTTACAAATTTCTGTAGCCTCTGACAAATACTCCTCCGTTTTGTCGTATTTTTATTGACATTCGATTATTAACTATACTCCGCACGTTATTCTAAAACTGAATTTATTGCTAAATTTGACTAGAGAAGACTTTTGACTAATAACTAAAGACAAAAGATGTTTATTAAAATATCCACAAGCACTGAGAATCGAGCGCACGCACCGCAGGCTTACAAGTCGAAGGCCTATCCCCATAGCTACGAGACCATGCTAAGTGCTGTATCATTATTGAACTTTTTTGCACTCACAGCTGTATTACCCGTTTTACCTGTCGAGGACTTTACAGGGTCCCCTCGAGAAAATAATTAATTGATAGAAATTATTTTTTAAATATATTTTTATGAATAAAGCTTTTTATCTAGTTTAATTAAAAAATATAGTCCTAAAAAGTGATTATATGAATAATTTAGAACAAGTAGTATTTTTAGCTTTAGTATTTTTTAGTATTTTAGTAGTTTTAGTATTTTAAGTTAAAAATTAAAAAAGCAAGAACTCTTTTAAACCCCGTGTAGAAATTTCTCCGGTGGTCCTAATACAACAAGGTTTCTGGTCGGGTCCCGGCTGGGCAACCCCTGCCTAGGTTTCATGGACAGGCACCGGGCGGACGCTGGCCGGGTACTGATCAGGTTAATGTTTTTGTGGAAATCACCCTTTTTCAAGAGCATTGATATTATCAAAAAAGTAATCCGATATCGAAAATTCCGAAAACAAAGTGGTCAATCCTATACAACGAACAAGCATGCTGAATAATCTTCTTTTTTATTGATATAAGGGGTTTTTCTAGGATGCTGAGTACGAATCCGACGTCAAACAATTTTTTTAAAAAAGGCAGTTCCAATATGGAGGGCGAGTATGCTAAATAAAGTTTTTATTATTTTCAGCTTTATTGGTATAAGAGGGGTTTTGAGGTCGCTAATTAGAAATCTGATGTCCGCTATTTATTCATTTATTTTTATTTGAACATCGTATTCGTAATCAGCGAGCTCAAAAACTCCCTTTTAGCAATAATTTTGAAAAGAATCAAAAATTTAATTAGCAATCTTGCCCGACCGTATTGGATCCGCAATTATGTTTTTTGACTTTTTAGCATCCGATTTATAATCAGCGACCTCGAAAACTCTCTAAAACTAATTTTTTTCGGAGTTTTTGACATCGAATTCGTAAAATAAGCGACCCTATAAACCAATGTGTAACAGAATTTAGCTCATTTTATGTAAATTTTATACTTTTGTATATCTGCAGATCTTACAGGTTTCCCCTGCATCAAACGAAAATTAAATTTTTAATATTTTTACTGGCAGTCTACGCTCTGTTCTTAAAATTTGCTTTTTACCGGTAGCGGTAATTTTTTTACTGGAACCCTGCTTTGTAGACCCGGCCACTTTACTTTATTGTTATCTTTAAAAAAAACATAAACCTTTGTTGTCTTTTCACAGATGTGTCATCAGCCCAGTCATCGCCCAAAACAAGGCCTTTTCTATCACTTATTGAGCAGAGAGATAAGGATGTGAATCATCAAGGTAGCCATTTCAAAAAGTTACTAAAGCGGAGTTATATTTTTTTATTGACTACATTTTTTTAGACTCTTTCTCTCTTAAAGCATGTCTCTATATAAGATAGTTTTGTAGAATCAACAGAGAATCATAAAATATTACAGAAAAATCTCTATAGGCCTATCATGATTTTCTTAGAATAAAGTTCCTGTATTTTTTGGACGATTATACGAAATTCTTCACAGCAGATCATTATATAAAAAATAAGCATAGGATGATTGGCTTCGAGAAAAATTATGCGATAATATTCAAAATTTATTTCTGAACAGTCATATTTTTGCACAAATGAACATTACGTAACAGAAATCTGCAAATTCTTCTTAAAAATTTGAAAATCCTTTAAAATATCTCACAATTATTCCATACTCTTTGAAGAATTTTTTAATGCATTTAGGACCTGCAAATCTGTTCAAATTCATAGAAATCTCGTGAAATCGTTTAAATCCCCTAAAACGATTGTAAATCTTGGAGAACCTATGAAATCCTTAAAATTTTCTTAAATTTTTTGAAATTGCTGGAAATCGTGTAAAATTGTACATAATTCACCGACCATCTTTGGATGTCTTTGGAATCGTGAAAAATAGCTTAATATTTTAAAATTCTTTCATAGTTTGTGTTTTATGCATATAACTATACGCCATTGAAATTCACACGGAATTTATCGAATGCACGGAATTTAAGAAATTCAATGAATTCTCGGGATTCATAGAATTCAAGGAATTCATGGTATTCAAACAATTCATCTAATTCAAGGAATTCAAGGAATTCACCGAATTCATGGGAATTACTGAATTAGCGGATTTAAAGGAATTCATGGCATTCACAAAATTCACGGAATTTGTGGAATGCGTGAAAATGAAGGAACTCATAAAATTTTAAAAATCCACAGAATTTATAGAATGTACGGAATTCAAGGAATTTCATGAATTTGCGGAATTTGAGAAATTCATGGATTTAAAGGAATTCTCAAAATTTATCCAATTAACGGAATTCGTAATATTCATTAAAGTAAAGGAATGCACGAGATTGATGGCATTCGCTGAATAAATGGAATTCAAAGAAATCAGGGAATTCGTGAAATTCGCAGAATTAATCTAATTCATTGAACTGCAGGACATCACGAAACCTATGGAATTTACGTCATTCGTAAAATTTTCGGGATTAATTAAATTCAGAGAGTTAACGGAAATTATTTAAATCATGGAATTCACGAATTTATGTAATTTATGGAATTAATGTAAGTCAAGGAATTTGCGCAATTGACTGTATTCACGAAATTTACAGAATTCAAGAAATCAAAGGAATTCCTTTAACGCCTGGAATTCAAGGTAATCCAGCAATTCGCAGAATGAAGGGAGTTCAAAGAATTCACGAAATTCTTGGAATTCGTAGAATTAAATGAATTCAAGGAATTCACTGAAATCACGGAAACGGCGAAATTCAAGGAATTCACTGAAATCACGAAGTCTACGGAATGAATAGAATTCATGGATTTGAGGAATACGTTGAATTTATGGAATTCAAGGAATTTTATAAATTGAATTCAGTCACGGAATGTATAGAAACAAGGAGTTCACGGACTTCCATGAATTCTGTAAATTTGTTGGATTTCACTAATTCTATACATTTTATGAATTGCGTGAAATCCTTCAATTCCGGGCGTTATGTTAATTCCGTGACTTCCTTGAATTTCGCAAATTCTGTTAATTTCACGAATTCACTCAATTTCATTAATTCCCTGAATTCGCGCGTTATAATCGTATACTATACTTGTATGTTAAAAATCTAAAACGTGTGCGGTACCATACCAATTTCAGCATTTGGAAACTACAACATTTTGTATTGTAAGTAGCGTTACCTTACATTTTAGAAATAAATTTCCAAGACATTTAGTGGAAGTTTTAAACAGAAATTTTTAACAGTCTAGAAAATTCCCTTAAAACCTTTAAAATTCCTTGAAATTAGTGGGAATATTTTTAAATTCGTAAAAAATTTGTTGAATTTCATAAGATCTGACGAAATCGTTCAAAGTACTTGATAATGATCTGGAATCATTTGAAATATATTAAAATTAGTTGAAATATAATAAACGTATTAGAAATATTTGAACTTTATAAGAATCCTGTCGAATTTCATAAAATCTCGAAAGTGCATTGAAATAATTTAAAATCCTACGGTAAATAAATGGAAAAGTATTTTGCTTGTATTACATGTATTTTTTGCATCAATTGTTTTAACAGTTTCGCATTAAGAAGGAGAGATGACAGATGATGATAAATAGATAATAATGGCAATAGATGATGATCCTATAGTAGATGATCATTAGTTATAAGCACAAATGTAATTAAGATGATCAATTGTGATTTTAAACATGTATCGTGTCTCAACTATCAAATACGTTCAAATAATTATTTTACATACATCAGTAGACATCGGAGCCCCTCTACTGCTCGACGTGAGCTTTCCATCTTGCTTATTCGCGTACGCATCTCGCTTCGAGTGAACAGTTGGAACTTCCTTATGCAGTTACACAGGAAAACCGTTAGGCTGAAGCGCTTCACCGCGACGCCCCTGTTGCGTCGCTCAATTCATTCCTTCAGTGTAGAAATTGATGCCTGGTCAGCGATAACATTAAAAATTTTAAATAGCTTATTTTGTAGATGGAATTTTTTGATATCTATTATCTGCTACTCATTTAATTTCATAAAAGCGATAGGCACCCCAAGCCTGTGAAACTGAGCAGAGGGAAATTGTGGTGGAACTCAAAGATATGGCTTTCGCGTTACGACATAGGTGAATCTATGTTGAGGGCTTCTCTTAATGTGCTATTTTGCCGCTTTCGTTCTCGTTCATTATAGATCCTGTAGAGAGAGCTGAAAGACGTGGAAATCACCTGTGATTTGTTTCTGCGCACTGAAATACAGAAGTTCTTTCTAGAGCTCAATTTTCAAAAAGAAACCAATATTACTTTTAGAACTTGAAATTGAAATAGTTTTCATAACTTTGTCTGCGCGTATCTAATGTGACACACTTGTTCATACGACATCTGTGATCCGAAGGGCTCTAAGGTAGAGCACCTAAATAGACGGATAAGTCAACCTGCCATTCTTGGTCCATGGAGTAGAGGGAGTATGTATAAAAAGTGTGCATTAAACGCGAGAATTGAAGCTTGACTGTGAAGAAATTAACTTTTTATATTAATAGATAATAGTTTGAATTTGTTTATAGACGTGCTAGGAAACATGTGAATGAATATTTTTCTTTCGGAGTGTTCTGGAATGAAGTGTGGAAGCTGCAATTGTGAAGACCACATAGAGCTTATACAGGTGCTTATTAAACGTAACTTAAATAAATTATTTATTTAAGTTAAAATGGGAAAAGTATATTAGACCAAGTACAACCAATTTATTATAAAGTATTTACAAAGTGGTACACTCATTTTGTGTATATCATACAATGCACATGTTATACAGTCTAAAGTGAGGTTATGTTTAACTTCATATACATTCGCAATTGGAACGTAAATACGTTAAATAACTTCTCTACATTAGTTTTACTTAGTCTAATATACTTTTTCTATGTTGACTTAAATTAATAAGTTATTTACTTACGTTTAATATGCACCTGTGTAGGCTGTATGTGGTATTCACAATTACAGCTTCCACACCCCATTTCAGAACATTCCAAAAGAAAAATATATAGTCACACGTTTCTTAGCACGTGTAAAAAGAAATTCAAACTATTATTTATTGATATGAAAAGCAAATTTGATCACAGTCGAGCTTTAATTCTCGCGTTTTATGCACAGGTTTTATACGTACTCGCTCTACTCCATGGACTACGGTGTGCCCACTCCCATAGAAAAGTGGTGAACGGATTATAGTAATTGCTACGTCCCTAGGTGGCGTTCGTGTGAATTCAGAATTCGAAATGAACTTGAGCAGACGATAGAAGTTCTATCGTCTGCTCACGTCTGCTCAAGTTCACTGTAGCTGCAAGAATGATATTTTTTTTGCGTGATGAACTTGGGTACACAATGGATTATCACCGATAACACAAATTAAAAATGGAACAAAATCAAATCGATCATCGATCAAATGCAATAAAATGTTAATGTCTGTTGGAATCGTTCTGATAGAACAAAAAATTAAATGTTAAAGTATATTCGAAACTTTCTATGATCGATCGATTGCAACAGACTTAAACATTTTATTGCATTTGATCAATGATAGATTTTATTTTGTTCAATTTTTGGTTTGTTTTATTGGTTATTATTATTCATGTATTTATTTCAGAGAGAGATGTCAACACAACCTAAAAATTAAGGTGAGAAGGGAAGTGGGGGGGTCGTTGCTGTAGACAATAGTTCTTGCTACGTCCCCTAGGTGGCGCTTAACTCACATTTTGCCACAATTTACAAGTACCCCTCCCTATCCCCTAATACATTAGAGTGGGCACACCGTGCCATGGACTGAAAACGGCGGATGCACATGCTCATCTTTATAGTGCCCTATTTCAAGTAGTGGGGGCTGACATTTATAGTGATGGAGGCTTTCGTGTTTTAAATCTCCCTAGAGTATGGTTCTTAAGCGAGGCGAAATTTCATGACTTTTACTCACGGCCCAGATATTCTGTTTCCTTTACGACGCTTCGCCTCTCGGCAGGAAAAACTTGCATCTCACACTTAAAGTTTAGGGAGGAGGCGTAGTGGTGGATTCAAAACATGTGGCTCGTAAGCGAAACTCATGAAATTTATCTGCTCTGAAGAGGTATGCCGTAAAGCAGGCCTGTCCAGAGAGGATGAATTGACTCAATCAACACATGCTCTTCACCACTACCCTCTTCTCGGCTCCAGATGCTGGTCTAGCAACGCCACTCTCTCGTCTCCTTTGACCACCTTGTCCTCTATCACTGGAACTTCTATTCTGGGACTGCAGTGTCATTCATTTCTCATGTATGATGCGTCTTTTTCTATTGCTAGATAAACAATTGTTTTAAACAAGATCTTGCTCACGCTACTTACGTCAGTTCCACAAGAGTTTCATCACGATTTCTCCTGAAGAAAACGATATTTATGAAAATCAGCAACAGACGTTCTAAAAGAGTATTTGGATTATGACGTATTTAACTAGTATGGCTTCCAGTCCCCGTGATTGTCGATTATAGTTTAGGAGCATCGGAGTATGCTTTCCACAAAAATTTCGGTCATAGTGCAGGGTATGGATCTCCAAATCAAACAGACAAGCCACTTCTCTGTAGACTTCATCAAAGCCACCTGATAGATTTTAATCATCCTTTCGGCGTTCAGGTTGTCAGTGAACAAATTCAAGATTCCAAATCACAGTTTACAGAAGCAACCCCACATATGGACTTTGACTGGATGGTTAACGCTGCGTTGGATCAATGGTAGACCGCGTATGGACCACGCACGTGGTGTACGAAACCCATGCCCAAAACGTCGTCTCATCTGTGTACACAAAGTTTAATTAGTCGCGTTGGATAGTATCTTTCTCCAACACTTACTTATAATGTTCTTTGACTTTCTTATATAGCGCGCAGCCGCTGATAAGGTCACTTTGGCTCCTTTTGGACGCGTGCACAGAAAGACGGCTTCGAACCGACTCACGTCCATAGATAATTTATTTTTCGGACGCACGGTCTTCTGGTGGCGCTGACGACGCTCTTTTAGAACTGTCACGTATGATGCATATTTTTCTATTGGTAGATAAATAATTGTTTGAACAAAATTCTCCTATCGCCACTTATAATAACTTTTGGCCTTTTTTTTGGTAATTTTGTAGCAAAAAGGTGTCTTTAGTTAGTTGAAAATATGTAACATATTTTTTATTTAAAAGTAAATATTTTCCTTAATAATTGTTAATAAGAAAATCTTATCATCACTATTGTTGAGTACTTTTTGATTATAATAAGGAGGGGCAGAGCCAACCAGTTAAGGGTCAATAATTTTTTCGAAGTTAATAAGATGTGGAATTAATCGATTTTTGCTCATCTTAGGTTCTAAATTATTGTACATTAGGTTTCTGCAAGTATGAATCACATGATTAAAACAATCAATTAATAATTTAATTATGTCTTAGTAGTTTTTTTGTGAGCTTTGCCCCCTTTCCCCGGAGGGTAAAGCCTAACGCTGCTTTCCATGAAAATTAAAACATGTGAAGATTTGGAAAATGTTATTGATCGCTTCTACCGTACCAATACAAAAAACCTGCTCTACCGGTCAGGGGCGCTGTATAAACAGTCTTTTGTGCCTAAAGAGGACCAAGATTTGATGCAGAAGGAAAGGGATACACAAAGCATGATAAACGACAGGGCTAGGAGGAAGAAAGTAAAGGCAGAACGGCATCGGCAAGGCATAGAAAAATAAAAGTAGATGAGAAAATGTGGATGCAGGCTAGGAGAAAGAAGTGTTGAAGGTCATGCAGGGTGATTTGTTTCGTTGAAAGTATGCAGGTGGAGATAAAACATAAAGGAAGGGTAATAAACGTTTTGCACTGGAACGCAGCAAGGGTAAGGAAAAAAATATGAGGAACAAATGGGAGAGAATAGAGTCAAGGCCGCCAGGGGTAAAGGTGGAGGCTCTAGGAGGCAGTCAGAGTAAAGAAGAAAGGGAGTGATAACGGTTGGATTATAACAAGGGTTAGGGATAGTCTAGAAGAAGAAGTTGAATTATGGAGAGAGGGGAAATGGATTAAAATGAGGACAGTGAAGTTGGAAAGGATGATGTGCAAGTTTGTAACAGTGTACAATAGAGACGATATGCACAATGTTAAGAAACGAGAGGAAAAATTGCTTGGCCGCAAGGAGGAGGTATGGTGGTTCTAGGAGCAACATCTACAGGGAGCGAGAAAAATTTGAAAGATGATCGATCGACAGGGTAATAAATAAAGAGGCGGAGATTCAAAGGGACTAGATGGTATGGTAACAAGGAACGAGATGGAACGAGCAGGGCGAATACAAGTATGTGAGTAGGTTGGGAGCATCGGTAATAGAGTGTGTGGTGATGAGTATGCACGGTTAGAAAGAGACAGAGACATTCACAGTGGAAAGAAGGAACTGCGAAACGGGAGAAGTAAGTAGAAATGAGGAAGGGGTTTAGGTTTAAGTTTAAGAAGAAATAGCAGGAAAATAAGAAAGATCTGACAGAGTAATTGAGAAGTGTTCAGACAGAAGAGGAAGTGTGAAAGATGATGAATAGGTTAAGGAAACGTAGGCTGAGGATAACTGAAAAGATGAGGAGTAAGGAATAGAAGCGATTTTTTAAAGAATCACTTCAGGGCTTAAATTCACGGAAGACAGATGCGGAGGTTATAAAAACAAAAGAGGTAGATGATAATCGAATCTAAATGATGGGAATATAGAGAAGCATGTAAGGAAGTTAAAAGGGTGTAAGGCTGAAGGGCTGGATGGGGTAGAGAATCACGCGTAGCTTTCAGGCACACAAAATGTAAGGGAGAGGCTGAAGAGTGTCATGATAAAAAATGGAGGGGTAGGGATTTTTCAAAGGGTGGAGGGAGGAGTTAATTCCGCCACTCTAAGAGGCATGGTTCCAGACGATCAGCTAGGCCGATTTTATTCAACTTTTTTTTTTAATGATTAGAAAAGATTCGCTTATCGTATGATCCTCAGTCATGATTTTCCATTAATATTTAAAAACAATTCGACACAGTAAATGGTGAAAACACGGAGAAACAAAAAAATTTTTTCATATTCACTATTTGTTTATTAATCAATATTTATTATTGATTGAGAGTCATACGATAGCCACTTATGGATTCCTTGAGAATGAATTGGGTTTTCGTGTTCCAGTTGATCCAAATGTGAGAAATCATGGCGACCGTTTTTTCACATGGATTTTTCAGATCGCCTATATCCTGGCCGGATTGAAAAAAAGTCCTTGAACATGTACTCCCCCCTCCCCTAAATAATAATATTTTTCGAAAATTTTTGGTTTGCCGATTGACGAAGGATCTATACTTTAAAGATCCTTTTGATTTGTTCATTTTAGACTTATGTGTGAGAAGCTAGAAATCGGGCAAATTGACCTATCGAATTTGAACATGTCGGACTTGCACCCCTATTAATCAAAATATTATTGATATGTCAGGCTGAAATAAATTCGTGTTATACTTTAAGAGTATCTCAATAAACCACGAAACTTTTGGAAAGATTCTTGATTATTTTAATCCCCAAAAAATCGATAAAGATACCTTAATTTTCAGGCTGTTACACAGGATTCCCCCCTTAATCTTTCAAGAGCGTCCCTATGAAATATATGATACTCCTCTTAGCCCGCAGCCACTCAAAGCATTAATTAACTCACTCCAATAGATTTTATCGGACTTCTCTTGATTGGCCTTTTTTCGTGAGTTCTGATACAAACTGACCTTTCCCCCGAGATGCAAATTTAGATTTAAATGCCTCGCTAATCATTAGGAAAATTCTTTAACCAATCGTGAACTGCTGAATATATTCACGAAGAATAACATTTGTGGGTCCTCGGGCGATCAACGTAACAAGTTTATTACATAATATAACATAAAATAAGCATCAAACTGAATTTAAAATATTTTTACCGTCAGTCTAGGATCTATCCTTGAAATTGGCTTTTTTACCGGTACCGGTAATTTTTTATCGGAAACCGGGTTTCTAGAGACAACTATTCTATTAAACTATCTTTAAAATGCTTCCATATTTCTTTTTTTCACAGACATATCGTCAACCCTGTCACCGCCCAGAACAAGGTATTTTCTATCACTCTTTCAGCAGAGCCATGGAGATGAGAATCATAAAGGTAACCCTAGTACAAATGATCATGTGTATTAAAAGAGTAAATTGATTAACATTTTTATATTCACAGTTTAAAACTCCCTACGCGGAATTATATTGTAATATCTTGAAAATCCTTTGAAATATTTAAAAATCCCTTGATAACTTTGGACGAATTTTTAAATCCACTTATGACTTTAAAATCTGTCGAAATTCTTAGAAATCTCGCGAAATTGTTGAAATCTGACTACAACATCATGGTAATTTTTGAAGATCCTATAAAATTATTTCAATTTCCTGAAATCCTTTAAAATGGTTTGGAATCGTTGAAAATGTTACACCATTCTCCGCCCTTCTTTGGATGTATTTATAATCGTTAAAAATCGCTTTAAATATGTTAAATCCTTTCGTAGTTTGTATTTCATGAATATCCCTTGAAGCCATTCAAGTCCACAGAATCCCCTTAAAATAAGATTTAATTTATTCCCAAAAGGTCTATAAAAGTTCGCTGAATTCCTTGGAAATGTTATGAATCATTAGAAAGCTTCTTGAATTCTCTTGCAACTTTTGGAATCTTTTTAAACACTTGAAAATCTGTTATACGAGTAAAACCTGAAAAGGCTTCAAATATTGTGAAGTCCGGTAAAATCATTGAATCCCGTAAAATATCCGGAGAAGTTTGAAAATCCGCGAAAGCTTCCAATACCCCATCAAAATGTTTTGGATTCTTATGATATACCTTGAATTTCATGGATTTATTGTAAAATGTCCGTGAAATAATTGAAATTGCTTCAAATAAGTGGAAATATTTGTAGATCCGTAGAAACTCTTGATGTGCTCCATACTTTAGAAGGGGGTGGTTTTCATCGTGGCAAAGATATAATCGGGGGAAATACCATCGCAGGAAGTGAGAAGTTTGAAGATGTAACTCTTAAAATAGCAGGAGAGAGAAGGAGGAAAGTGGTTTTCGGAGTAGATGCGTAAGAGGGATTAAGAAGGCGAGCGTTAGTGACACGATGTAAAGCGCGGTAATGCACCTGGTTTTATGTGACAACGGTGCGCTTTGATGACTTGGCCCGTCAGAGATTACCAGCGACAGAGTGTACTCGTGACAACATGCGCCACAGCACGAGACGTTGATACGGTTTATAGTCCAGTTAATCCAGATGTTTCCCCTGCATGAAATAGTAACGCCTTAAGAATTTGACAGATGGTTCTACCCCCAAAATGGCATCCAGATGGCGACATTCGAGTTTTTTGTGTGTATTTAATCATTTTTAACATAGAAGGAACAAATCGCACAACGAAAAGTTAGTAATCAATGTTGGAGAGCATGAAATTATCTATATTATTACATTGTTAATCAAGGAAAGTCCCTTTATTATTATTGCTGCAAGGCTCTATCCAGAAATCGCACATCCAGCTTCGCCACTAGAGTTGAAAATCGAGCATTTATATTTGATGAAACAACAACAAAAAATTAATTTTATTATCAAGTTGCAAATATTTTTCATTTTGCCACTAAGGACAACTTTTCATATGACAGTATTTCCGTGAAAAAAGTAGGCAGCTCACTGTGATTTCATATGTCGACTGCATGTATTCTGTAAAAACTTTTGACGATGATTTCAATTTTTTCTAACAATAAGGAGCGGAGAATGTAATTTTTTAAAAACTATATACATCTCCGTTTCTAATTAACATCTAGAGTTCAAATACGTGGAGATGATGAAACTGCCTTTAGCCTTTCCACGTATCCCCGAGAAATTCGATTCCAACCCTTATCGTGGGAGGGGGAAGTTACCTCTCCGCGGAGCGTCAATGCCGCACGTCCGAGAGCTCTGGGGAGGGGGAGCGATATCACGCTTTTCGTCGCTTGCACGGAAACGCTATTGGCGACTTAAAACTCGCTCGAGTAGTCATATCTAATAAACTACTGGATGAAAATTGATGTTTAAGAAACATGTTGAAACAACGTTTGCTTGCTACATCAGCTCGCCGTAACTTTTATTAGGACAATTTCTTGGTAAATTAATACATCGGCACGACTCTTTTTATTTACTTTTTTACCTCTTTTAATTTTACACACATGCCTCTCAATATAGCGATGTGGACAAGTTACTTAAAGTTTAGAGTACATAATATTCAAGCTAGTCTTGTAATTTTCGCTTGCGTTTCATATTTTGTCGGAATTGTTGCGAATAAAATCACTATATGAAAAACAAAAAAAATACCTTGTAAAAAAATGCAGCAGTAACCCACGACTCAAAATAGCCCAATTCTCAGAACCCGTATAGCCATGTAAAATAAAAAGAGTCGATTACACGTCTCACTTGAATATTATGTACTATAAACATTAATTCATTTGTCTACATCGTTATATTGAGAGGCATGTATATAAAATAAAAAGGGGTGCAAGAAATGAAAGAATTTGTTTTGATGTATTATTTTACCAAGAAATTGTCATAAAAAAGCTACGGCGAGGTGACGAAGCGACCTGATCGAACTGCCGTTCCGAGGCGAAGCGCGCCTTGTTCACCTTTAGAGAGGGCCGCCAATTTGGGAGGAAAGTTGACTTTATAAAATTGAAGTAAAAGGTTTCTTATATAATTTTTTAATATAAACAAAGTTTCGACCATAGGGTGGGTCCATATATTGTCTTTCCAGGCCTTTCAAGGTCGAGGTTTTCGCACAAGAAAATCTGTCCAATATGCTGGAAATGGCTCATGCACGAGCCATCCGTGCACACAAATAGAGCGCCAACCAATCACATGCCATCTGTCGCGCTGCTGCGATGCGAGCTGGTTACGTACCGTTCACCTATCGGACTGCAGCACGAGAATCAGAAGTTTTCGTCGTTGCCAATACTGCTGTGTTTACAGAGATAGAGAGAGATAGTGTAGTGTTTATCATTGTGTGAAAAGCCGGTATTGAAAGCTATTTTAGAAAGTAATTCTTTTTAATATTCCAAATATCTCTGCCAAGCTTTCTAGTTATTTATGTGTATTCTGTGGACAACATAGTGTATATATAATTAAAAATTTGTCATAAGGCCAACCGCAGGATTTCGCCGGGAGCAGGTGCTAATCTGAAAAATTGCACCCGCTTCCAGCGAAATCGCGGTAAAATTTCAGCCATAACCACGTCTCACAACCGTGAGATAGGTGATTAAAGTCTGTAAAGAAATCAATACGACGATCCAGCAAAAGCCTCGTGCACCCTAAGAACACGGAGTGAACCAAGGACAACCGCCTTCTGCATTTTTCCCGCAAGTGATCTAGCATATTGTTGACACGCAGGGATGCTTTTTTGGCTATTAGCAAATGAAAGCTTAGCACCTCCAAGAGCGTCGAGGATAAGGACGATCAATTCAACAGAATATTCCGGGTACAATCGTTGCAACTCCCTTATAAGGTCTCGATACCTCTCTTTCTTTTCATTCTCCTTGGCTATGATGTTTTTGTAAGCTGGTGCCGAAAATTCGATAACGAACATGGTTCGCTTCTCGAAGTCAAGAAGAACCATGTCAGGCCTTTTGTGAAGCCATTCAAGACTCAATATTCCGCGACCCCCTTGACGGCATGAGATGTACAGTCGTGGAACGAAACACTTAAGATGCGTGCTTTTGTTCATGTGCATAACCTTTATTGTCCCGATATCAAGAGATCTGAGCTCGTTCTTCGTCCATGGAACTACTCCAAATGAATAGAGTAGTACCGGGGCGGCAAGGATGTTCGTTGCAGATAAGTTTTCCTCGCTTCAAATAAACCTTCGGCGCATTTGTCTAACCTAAATTCCATTCCAATTTCCTTAGTATATCGTTCGACAATCCCCAGAGCTAGATGCAGTTGCTCTCTGTTTTTAGCATAAATCTTAAGATCGTCCATGTAAAATACATGAGTGACCTTGTACTTTCAATCTGCAGGTTTGCCGCACAAGTACCCGTCGGAATGGCGCAGTGCTAGAGATAGTGGCAATAATGTAAGATAAAAGAGGAGTGGGCTCATGGTGTCGCCCGGAAAGACACCTCTCTGAAACGTGACCTTGTTAGTTGTCACACGATTTTTGCCAGATGAGACAGTAAATCTGGTTTTCCAAAGCGGCATCAATCTCTCTATGC
>NC_046657.1:127362048-127367713 GCF_010883055.1 Belonocnema kinseyi | reverse complement strand
AAATGCTGATGGGTTGAAGAAAACTTCTTCCACCAGAAGGTTTTGATACAATCTGGTCCCGGTGCGGAATAATTCTTCATCCCTCTTAATACTTTTTTCACCACCTCAGTAGTAATGGGTGGGCATTCTTTATCAGGTGTTATGAGGACATCACATAATTCCTTGAAGCTATTTATGTTTTCTGAGTCTTCGTCCAGTCTATGCTGCAGTTCGAAGACATCTCTTCAAAATACTTCGACCTCCTCTGGTTTGGGTCGGTGTTTGGCAGTAACTGGAGGGTCTTGGAAGAGTCGAGATGAGTCAGAGAGAAACTGTTGATTTTCTCTGACCCATCTCTCCCTCCGCTCTAGACTTCTCTTAGCGTCAGATAGTATCCGTATTCTCTCAACAATATGCTGCCTGATGGTCAGCAGCTTTGACTTGTTAAGTGTGTGATAACGGGTCCGGAGTTCGCGCGCGAACTTTCGAACCTTGGCGGTAAAATTCCTGCCAGATGTGATGTAGTCAATCACACATTGAATGCGGGACGCGTACTGTCTTGCCCAACCTATCTTTATGGCAAGTTAATGCATTCGTCTTTTGGTCTTATGATTAACCGTTGGTTTTGTTTTACGGTTCGCATCGGCCAAAGCTCTCGCTGCATTATACACACAATAATTGATAGCTCAGAGGTCGGATTCACCGGAAAAATGTCAACGAAGCTCGTAATCCATTTCAGCCAGATCTTTAGGCTTGAGAGAAACCTTGGTGTTGATGTTTCTCCGGGTCTTAAAGCATTGCTCTTCATCTATTGGATGCCTGCCAGCGATTGGTCTTAGTGTCGCCTCTCTTTCTTTGTTGCCGGCTTGTTCTAGCTGTGGAAGAGTAGGCGTTCCGCTTACATAGCCCCTTTTACGGAGTAGTTCAGCATGGTTTCGCAGACGTTGCTGCGAAAAGTGCGATAGCTCCGGGTGCTTCTCGCACACAGAGCATGCAGCCGTGCCATGTAACCCCGGCCACGGGCCACACTCGCATCGTAGCAGTCTAGCAAGTCGTGATTCAGTTGCCCCGTCCACCCAAAGGTCACGAGATCCCGCCGATCCATCGCATTGAATCAATTTTCATTGGCTCCCCCAGCTCTAGATTGGTCGGCGTTGTTGGCCGACCCATTGTCGGGAGCCCTGCGCGTCCTGTTGTTTTGAACCGCACTTACTACAACTATGTTTGGTGTTGTCATTGTTGTTCCCACGAGAAGCTAGGGAAAGGGGTTCGTCCATCCTTGTAGAGCCCCGCATGCAAGGATAAGGCTGCTTACTCTGAGAGGTCGCCCGGTATCCCAGAGTCACCGTTCTAGACACCTCACCCAGGTGCCATTCAGCTTTCGGCACGGTTTTCACACCTCCGCTTGGGGGTTAATTCCTTCGGGACCACCCCTGGACAATTGTCCGCGACTGTCTATTTATTTTTGTGCCATCTTGTAAAGATGGCACCATAAATATGGCAGCCAGAAGCTCAAAAATTTCAGGAAATGTACCAAATTAGTGCAGTCACCAAACCTTGAACCGATGGAAAAGTATGTATGAGTGCTCCTTTTGAGGTTGGGTCTTTTTCCTAGAAAATAACGTTTGCACCTTAACAAAAATCAAGATGGCGGCATCAATATGGCAGCCAAAAGCTTAGAAATGTCGGGAAATGAACCAAATTAGTGCAGTCACCAAATCTTAAAGCGATGAAAAAGTATGTATGAGGGCTCATTTTGAGGGGCGGGTCTCTTTCCTACAACAAAACGTATGAGCCTTTACAAGAATCAAGATGGCGGCATCAATATGGCAGCCAAAAGCTCAGAAATTTTAGAAAATGAACTTAATTAGTCAGGTCACCAAACTTTGAAGCGATAGAAAAGTATGCATGAGGGCTTATTTTCAGGTTGGGCCTTTTTCCTAAAGAATAAGGTATGCGACTTTACAAAAATCAAGATGGCGGCATCAATTTGGCAGCCAAAAGCTCAGAAATTCCATGAAATGAACCAAATTAGTGCAGTCACCAAACTTTGAAGCGATGAAAAAGTATGTACGAGGGCTCAATTTAAGGCTAGGTCTCTTTCCTACAAAGTAACGTATGCGCCTTCACAAAAATCAAGATGGTGGCATTGAAATGGCAGACAAAATCTTAGAAATTTTAGGAAATGAACCGAATGTTCAAACCGTTCCAGTGTTCCTAAACAAATTTTATTCATAAATCAGCCATTAATTTGCCATCTCGGGTGCACCATTTTATGATTATGAATCTTCAACATTAGATTTGAGATAAGTCACATTTCAAATCCCTGACCTTCCTTTGATTATTATTTCATCTGACCAAAACCTTAACAACGATTTATATATATGGTGTTCGTAAAAGCATTCTGCCGTTATTTGAGAAAACAGCGTTAACTGCAAAAAATCGAAAAATGAGATATTTATATCGTTGCAATCGTAAAGAAAAGATGCAACCGGCTATTAAAATAATTTTTAAAAAATTGTTAATAACTCTTAGAATAACTATTGCGAAATTTTGGTAAAACGCCGTTAACTAAAAAATTTGGCGAGTCTTGATTTAGAAGCGAGCCGTAACTGAACGTTAACTGCAGGCTCAAATTATTGACAGCTGAATACGTCACAGAAAAATTCGAGAAAAAGCCGCAACGGGCAGTTCCGGACTTTACTAAATTATCGTGCGGTGATCTCGAGCCTTCGTGATTTCCATGAGGTCCGTACGCGCTTACACCGTTCTACGTAATCACCGAACCACGAAAAAAAAACGTCTGTAATTCGAGAAACGCCGTAACTGGATTTATTTCAATCTGCGAAATTCTTTTGCCGTGAACGGTGTTTTCTCAAATCACGGCAGCATATACATCGAGTTCTGGTCAAATTCTACCATGTTAGATACGCTACTTTGCAATTAAAAATTTATTTTACTAGATTATTGATCAATACTTCCGGTAGCTACCTATAAAATGTTTTAAATTCGACTGTCTGTGTTGAAAGACTCTTAGTTTGAAGTGTCTTCTGATTTGTAATATTTTTATAGATTTGGCTGCCCTATTGATGCTGCCAACTTGATTTTTGTAAAGGCGCAGACGTTATTTTGTAGGAAAGAGACCCAGCCTCAAAATCAGCCCTCATGCATACTTTTCCATCGCTTCAAAGTTTGGTGACTACACTAAGTTGGTTTATTTCCTGAAATTTCTGAGTTTATTACCACCATCTTGCTTTTCGTGAAGGTGTATACAAATTTTTTAAGTGTTGTGTCCAAGCTTTAAAATGAGCCCTTGGACAAACCAATCGCTTGAACCTATCGTGCTGCTGCGCTTCATGGCGGCATATACTCAAGTTTGTTGAAAACTGATGTAGATAGAAATGGGCTAGTGTGTGCGTCACCGGTCAGACCGAAGCAGAACGATGGGTTCACTGAAACGGTCCACACGGATTGAGATATCGTGTTTAACATTTGACAGATTAAAGAAAAAGCACTACAGAACATTTGTGTACATCAATATGTTTTTAATTCTAAAGAAAGTTCATTTATAAATTGATGAAATAGGATACTACCATTCGAGTTATAGCACTTCGCAGATAATTTTTGGTTTGATGCGTTTCAGATTTTTTGATTCGCGTACATTGAGTACTGAAACCAATTTTGGAATTGATCCTTTAAACCTTGAAAAAAATTAATAAAAGCAATCAAATTTGCACATTCGATGCAAATTAACAAATAAGTATCTGTACTCATGTAACCTATCATTATTGTTGGAGCATTTTTAGCGATTTTTATCTGTCCTTACTACGTCCACATGGATTGAGATATCGTATTCAGGTTTTAGAAAGTTATACAGAAAGCACTAAAAAACGTTTGTATATATCAAAATATTTCTAATTACAAGGAAGTTTTCTGGTAAAATACTATAGGAATAGGAAATAAACTTTTAACATCGATAAAGTAGATGCCTCGATCAAAAAAAAATCGAAGAATATTTCAGAATGTTATACTTGAAAAACAGTCCAAGTCCCATCTTCAGAAATGTACATCTTCAAAAAATAATTAAAATTTTCTAATGGTGAAACATTCTTTTAGATTTGTTGTACTAGTGTCACACAATGCTCAGTCAATAACAAAACGAATAAAAGTAAAATTTCGCCCGTGGGCGAAAGACAATGCGTGTCCGACACTGAATCCTGCTGGCCGGTTCTCTATCAACAATATTTATTAGCTGCTCGATTTAACGTCAAAAATTAGACGTCAAGCATTATGGAATTTTCTTAGAGAACTCCGAAGAGTAAATTTTAGCACATTGCTGGTATGTTTCTAATTTAAAATTTATCTTTTAGTCTTAGGACAAAGACAATGAAAAACCTTTCACACAAAAATTTCATGAACGAACTTATTCACGTGATCTCGACTTTATCGACGTTCATAGTTTCTTTTTATCACCGCCAGAAATCGCTAAAACTGCTCCAAAAATAATGATAGGTTACGTGTGTGTAGATACTTATTTCTTGATTTGCAACAAATGTGCAAATTTTATTGCTTTTCTCGATTTTTTTAAGGTTTAGAGGAATTAGTCCAAAATTGGTGTCAGTACTCAATATACGCGAATCAAAAAATCTGAAATGCATTTTTCTCTCTCTCTGTTTTTTTTCACTTCTACACTTTAAAGTGTAAAGGTCCAATATCTGAAATGGTTGCCCGACGAATGAATAAACGTCGCATTTCTTTGTTTAAATCGTAAGCTGCGAAGGGTTGAACGTTATCTCTAAATGCAGTGGCCATCCTAATTGTACAAGTAAAATTTACAAACGCTATATCTTCGGAAATTTTGTCTTGAAATCTTTTTAGTAATCAGGCTTTAGGACCTATAATGATTCTTTCTTCAATTTTTTAATAAATAAATCCATGTCTGTCTAAAATTTCTATCCCTGCTACTGAACTAATAGTTAAGGATCTTGCTGAAAAGAATTCCTTTGTACCTTAAAAAAATTTTAGTAAAGTCTTTAACGAAATGAAAAATGAAGTTTTAAGAAAGAAGTTTGATTTTCAACCAAGAATACGCATTCTCTGCAAGAAAGTACGAATTTGGAATATAATACATAAATTTTTAACCAAATATTTAAATTTTCAACTCAAACAAATCTTTGGTTTCCTATATTATATTTAAGTATTTCAATTCACATTAAATTTCTTCGATTTTCTTTAACTTTTTAAAATTATTTATACTATTTAAAAAAATTTTTTTGATTCACTTTAAAGTATTTTCTAAATTCCATGAATTATGTGAAATGAATTATGTGAAGTACGTTTCAGAGAGGTGTCTTTCAGGGCGACAACATGAGGCCACTCCTCTTTTGCCTTACATTATTGCCACTATCTCTAGCACTGCGCCATTCCGACGGGTTCTTGTGCAGCAAACCTGCAGATCGAAAGTACAACGTCTCTCATGTATTTTTCATGGACGATCTTAAGATCTATGCTAAAAACAGAGAGCAACTGCATCTAGCTCTGGGGATTGTCGAACGATATAATAAGGAAATTGGAATGGAATTTAGGTGAGACAAATGCGCCAAGGTTTATTTGAAGCGAGGAAAACTTAATGGCATCCCTGAAGATCCTGAGCTCGTTGATAGAAGCGCCATACGACACCTTTGCG
>NC_046657.1:127360864-127361948 GCF_010883055.1 Belonocnema kinseyi | reverse complement strand
GTTTTGGGCATGAGACGTGTGTCAGCGAAATTTGTTCCAAAACTGCTTAATTTTGATCAAAAGATCCATCGCATGACCATCACTCAGGAGATGTTGAATGAAATCAATAATGATCCTGATTTTCTCAAAAGGGTTAGAACTGAGGATTAATCGTGGGTATATGGTTATGAAGTCTAAAATAAAGCCCAATCGTCTCAGTGGTCATACACTCAATAAGGAGTATTACCTTCAAGTTATACGCCGTTTGCGAAAGTCGATATGCAAAAAACGTCCGGAACTTTGGAAAAATAATTCGTGGCTTTTGCATCACGATAATGCAACTGCTCATTCATCGTTACTTGTGAAAGATTTTCTGACCAAAAACAGCACCACAGTCATGCCTCAGCCTCCATATTCACCGGATTTGACCCGTAGTGACTTTTTTCTTTTCCCAAAACTGAAGAGACCCATGAAAGAACATCGGTTTTCAACGATTGAGGAGATAAAAACTGTATCGCTGAAAGAACTCATGGCTATACCACGAAATGATTATCAGAAGTTCTTCGATGATTGGAAAAAGCGTTGGCACAAGTGTATTGTATCTGAGCGGGATTACTTTGAAGGGGACAACATTTTTTTGGCTGCCATATTGATGCAGCCATCTTGATTTTTGTTAAGGTGCAAACGTTACTTTCTAGGAAAAAGACCCAACCTCAAAAGGAGCACTCATACATACTTTTCCATCGGTTCAAGGTTTGGTGACTGCACTAATTTGGTACATTTCCTGAAATTTTGAGCTTCTGGCTGCCATATTGATGGTGCCATCTTTACTCTGTAAAGGTGCATACGTTATTTTGTTGGAAAGAAACCCAGCCTCAAAATAAGCCTACGTACATACTTTTCCATCGCTTCAAGGTTTGGTGATTGCACTAATTTCGTTCATTTCCTGAAATGTCTTAGCTTGTCACAGCCATATCGATGCCGATATCTTGCTTTTTTGTGAAGGCGCATACGGATTTTTTTGGATTTGAGTTCAAGCTTTAAAATGAGCCTTTAGACATATTATTTCGTTACGTCAAATTTTGGCGGCAGCACTGATCCGGTT
>NC_046657.1:127354471-127360764 GCF_010883055.1 Belonocnema kinseyi | reverse complement strand
TTGATTTTGAGGAATTTTAACTTCTAGAGATTTGTAGATTTTTTTAGTATTCCCTTTAAAAAAATGTGTGTTTCATCTGCTCAGACTAATCTTGAAAATATTTATTTTAAAAACAGTCGGTAAAAGGGGTTAATCTTACGCAAAAAAAATATTCGGAGAGGGGAAGTGCGACTGGGGAGAGGAAATGAGGAGGGAGTAAGGGGATGGAAAGTGACAGTACATCTTCTCACTCTCAAACTACTCACTTCCACTCTTTTGAAAAATGTACGGCAGACAAATGGAGACCCGACCACAAAAATAAGGGTTTCAGTCCGGGGCTAAGAAACCATAAAAATCGAAGGAATTTATGGCGAGCTTAAAATAATTCAAGTAAATTTAAATAAATCCAATTTTATTGAAATTAATTCTAAATAATTTACCAAACATGAGAATATTAATCACTAAATCTGTCTCCTGTATCGAATTATTCAGTGTTTGAATCTGTGATTCACAGATGAAAGTTCCTGAGTCATAAGGAGAAAGTGCAAAATTTGAATTTCAGCGAAAAGAATGGTCAAAATGTGTTAAAAAGACTTCAGTTGGAAGAGACGCAAGAAGCCACAGAAACACAAGAGCTTGCATGAAAAAATGCATGAACGTGAAGGGAGCTAGAGAATTATGCCAGGACAGAAGAGTATAATGACAAATAAATAATAAAAAGGGCCAGTAGAGTGAATGACGCCTGAAACAAAAGACCTTGGATGCGAATAGGCCCGAGAGGGAACCCAGTGGGCAAAAAGTTTGGCGACGTCTTTGCGACATCGTTGCGACATCTTTACGATAACTTTACGAAATCCTATGCTCATGTCGTTAAGGTGTCTTTGCGATATCGTAAATAAGTCTCATGATCTGACAATGACTTTACGACATCGTATAGACAGCAAAATGACATAGACATAGGATGTCGTAAAGTTGTGGTAAAGATGTCGTAACGATGTCGTAAGAACGTCGCTAAATTTTGTCCCCACTGGGAAACCCCACATGATGACATTGTGAGGATCCTCACTTGGGAGGATCGCCAGAGAGATTAATCAGCAACCTGGATCATAGCTTTGTTGCGGAATAAAGGCGTTAATTTAATAAGTAACACGTGAATTTTAAATCAATGTAAAAACATAAAGAGTAAAACTTCGCTTATACTAGCGACTGTGGACTGGTGAACAGTATAATAAACTGAAAGTCTACTTAAATAAATACTAAATTTGTACGATAACATATCTTGCAAAATCTTACAAATAGTTCAATAGTATCTTTATTTAAGAGAAATCCACACTGTTCTTAACGTAGAGAGTGTTTATATTATTAACCAATCAGAGCAGACGTTTGGGAAGATCTGATTTGGTTGGTTAAGACAAGTACATATGTATGATTAATGCATACGGTTTGGATAAAATAGACTACCTTTGCGTTATAGTTCGGATAAGATGGGTCAACAATTTTTGTTTCAACCTCGGATAATCGCGAACTTGGATAAAGCAGGCTCGGATAAATCTGGCTCGAATAAGCGAGGTTCTACTGTACATTAAACTACTGCCATTAAAGAAAAATCCTAAAACAAAATACTTCCTAGACAATTTTCTTGTGTCGCATATTTTGTGCGGAAAATTTAATTTCTAAACTTTTAAAAAATATATATTTGATGGATAGACCGCAATTTTTGGTTGATCTTTGCTATTTAGAAAACTCGTCTTTTCTCTTTGAGCATTTATAAAGTGTGCTAATCTGAAATCCAAGCAGATACTGACTACAAACAGACACATGTGTAAAAATACATTTTTCTGACTTAGGGCATCTCAAAACGTGGCGATTTTATAGAAACCGATGAAGACAAATTTTACATAAAACTAATACCTTCTCATTGAGATAAGAAGGTGAGAACACAAGTAATCCATTGTGAAAAGCACCGGCTACAGAAGTATTCACTAAACGAAATACCAGACCTGCATTTGGTACAGTGATGTAGGTCAAACTGATTAGTTTTAACCCATAAAACGTATTTCTGAAATTTAGAAATTAGGCCCTTACGTCTCGAGATTCTTCAGTTAATATTTTAATAATCACAAATCTTTTTTACAGAACTACATGCTTCAGAAGAAAGTCCAACCTGGCAAGATGGTGGTCAATCCTCTCTTCCACATAGTTACAATAATCTTCACCTAGCTACTGGCGAGGATCGCAACAATCCTAATCAGCAATATCAGAAGTTAAGTGGCCTCTATAACCCATTCCTCTCACATAATCCATCCTTGCCACATGGTGGCCAACCTTCTGTCAAAAACCCTGACCGATATCTTTCTTTACATGAACACCAAGCTACAGAGGAATATCATGACCCACCTCTTAAGAAAAATCGTAACTTCATTGGCCCCTCCCAACCATATGCTGGTCAACTTTCTCACAACAATCCTAACCAATATGGCCAATATTCTCAGCAACTTAGAAACCAATATCCTATTCCAACTGTCTCATATAGCCCATTCAATTCACCTAACACATACCTCCCACATAACTTTATGTTCATAAATAACCCACCCTTTCCAGGTGGCCGTGAACCAACTTCTACTATTAAATATTTAAACAGGGAAATTGGGATTTGGCAAAATGAGAATTCTCAAGTGTACCATGTTCAGCTTGTAGGCTTCAATATTTATCCAGACGAGGAGTTTAAAAAGAAAAACATTTATATAACCCGTGGTATATTTGAGGCACACTTTGATATTGTCGTGTACGTAAATAAACAGAATCAAGTTATAGGAGCTAAGCTTCAATTGGAAAAAACAGGTATAAACTAATGCGGTATAAGTTTTTTGGTATACGTAGAACCTAAAGGAAGAATTGAGGCTCTTGATGCAATAAGGGGACAATCGCGCTAAAATTAATGCTCAAGCGTCTTGTAATATCTTAAATTTAAAGTTAAGAAATTTAAAAAAATATGAGTGTGTAGAGAATGACCAGATAAATTTTTTCCTACTTAAATTTGTTTTGCGGAAATTTAATAAATTTTAGGTGAAACAAATTGACCAAACAGATATTTAAAAGTTTAAATTATAGAGCAATTACAACAGAAACACTGTCAAATAAAAAAGATTCTCATTTAGCATCAAAATTGATCATACTTTTCTTATATTTTAAACCTTAAACTTTAAAAGAATTTTCTAAAAGGAATTCCCTAGAGATTAAGCTGTTCTTCGACCCAGTGTTGGTTATCGCTCTTATTTTAAAGGTTTTATTATAAGTATTTCAGTTATTTTTCTTTAGAAATTTTAGAAAGAGGTGAGCTTACAGAAGCAAAAATTAAATTGAATTTTAATTTTCACGATTTAATAATATTCAATTCACTTGTTTTCTAAATTCAGATCAATTTTGTCTTCTTTTTAAGTTTTACAGTGTCTTTAAAATTTTGTAATTATTATTTCCCTTTTATATTGGAATTTCTTATATATTATCACGCGGTCCATATTTCGCGTCACCAATTATAATTCCTCAATTTTTCGGCTCACTAAGGAAGGGATGACACTACTTTTGATAATTGATTGCATTAAATCTAACTAGATTTCGCTTAAACCTGGGCACAATATAAA
Organism: Belonocnema kinseyi; assembly: GCF_010883055.1. NCBI lineage: Eukaryota > Metazoa > Arthropoda > Insecta > Hymenoptera > Cynipidae > Belonocnema > Belonocnema kinseyi. The sequence goes on along the minus strand of NC_046657.1, from coordinate 127,357,144 downwards.
AATATTAAGAGGCCTGTAATTTCGTTAAATAATAAAAGAATTACTTGCATCTTTTTCTATTAATTAAATTAAAGGAATTCTAGAGTTCCTGTTATTTCTTCAAGTTTGTATGTGAAAAAAATCAATCTCTGGTAGAATTTTTTCAAATTGGGCTTTCTTTAAATAGAATGATTTATATGCCAAATTTATTTTAAAGTTTTCAATCGTACCGATGCAGGGATATTTAGTATTAAAGTTTACTACTTTAGAACGTCATTCTTGAGAAATGCATGGGCATTCTCTACATTTAAATTTGTAGTAACTAAGCGCTTCGGTAGAGAAATTAAAAAAATCTTTGTATTTCTGCTGCTTGAAAATTCAGATTTTGGAAAAAGCATCAAATTTCTCCAGCGTGTAGTTTTCTAGATAATCTAAAGAGAAACCGAAGGACTGGTTACTCAGAAATTTCAGATTTTCGCGCTGTAAGTTTTAGGATAACTCTTTGAGGAACTCTTAGGACTCAAACAAATCTTGGAAATCGTTCAAGCGTGGAGTACTCACACCACGAAACTTTGAACCGTTCGTGATGTATAAACTACTTCGGTGAGGCGAACTGACAGCCGACTCTACCCGCACATCGCCAAGCTTAGCCGAGTCTGATTTCTCTTGGAGAGTCCCATTCATGAGTCGAACGTCACAATCGAAATTCGCTCATTAGCGTATTGGTCAGATTTTCTCCCATTCTAAACAGATGCTACAAATATGATTAATGAAATTATAATGGATCGTTTCAAGTTGAACGATTCAAAATTTGTTTTTTAATTGAGCAGTTTTTGAATTTGAATTTCATTTAGAAGGTGTATCGTATCTTAAGTAGTATCAATTAAATATTAATTATGGATTGAATTTCTGTGAAATTTTCATTTATACCTAAAAATGTGGTTGTGTATTAAAATATTTTTAAATATTCCCATTGAATTATTTTTTTTCAAATGTGTTGATCAGTGGTCCATTTATTAATTAAAAATCGACTGCGAGGTCTGACAGTATGATGGAAATAGCAACGTTTTAATCTTATATCGACGATCTTTTAGAGATTTTTTACAATATTCAAAGAGTCCTATTGTCAAAGACATAGATTTAGTTTAATCAAAAGTATAAATTCTTTAAGATGTCCTAGTGTTGACCAGGGTAGATAATAATAGATGAAGTATTGAGGTATAGCTTAATTTTGATCACTGGTCCATTTATTTATTAAAAATCAACTTTAAGTTCTAACAGTATGCTGAAAAAAATCGTTTCGATCGTACCTCGACGATCTTCTTTAGATTTTTCACAATATTCAAAGCGTCCCATTGTAAAATAGATGGATTTAGTTTAATTAAAAGTATACTTTCTTCAAGATGTTCTAGTGTTGACAAGGGTTAATAATAATAGATCATGTAATGAAGTATAACTTGGAGTTAATCATTTGTCCACTAATTTATTAAAAATCAACTGTGAGGTCTCACAATATGATCGAAACAACTACGAAGATTAACCTGAAGAAGATCGTCGATGTACGATCAAAACGCTGTTGTTTTCATCGTAATGTTAGAACTCACATTTTATTTTTTCATAATTGTTAATCTTAATTTTTATTCTGAAACGCGGTATATTTTAAGATTAATCTAAAATTGTGCATTTTGTTCCTGAACATCACTTTGTTAGAGACATCTGATTTGCCTGCAGGATAACATTACCTGCTCCACTTTTACCATGAAACTTCTATAAGTGAGAAATACGAGGAGTGGCTATTATATAACAAGACTGACGCTGCTAGCGAATAAGTACATATGCGCCAAATACTAGTGACTAACAGCTGTTTAGCCTAAAGCCTTCTCATTCGAATGCAGTACTCACCGCTTCTGTAAACAAAATCTGAATAGCCGTAGCCTTCGTTCGCATTATAGTTTTTTTTTTTTTTAATGTCAAGTGAAACAATAGAGCAACGAATTGTTGTGAAATGTCACATAAAAGCTGAAAGAAAACGCTACTGAAACTTATCATTTATTAACAAAAGTGCACGAAAATGAATTTTTATCGCGTGAACTTGTTTTTGAGTGTTTTAAGCGTTATCAAGATGACCAAGAAGACGTTGAAGATGATTAACGAGCGGTTCACCTTTCCACGTCAAAAACGGATGACAATTTTCGAAAAATCGATAATCGGTTTCAATTTGACCTTCGGTTACGTATTTGCGTGACTGATAAATTTGCGGGAGTTGACAAAGAATCGCAAGGCAAATTTTACTTAACAATTTTAACATACGCAAAGTATTTGCCAAAATGGTGCCTAAAATTCTCACTTTTTAGCAACCAAAAGCCTGAAAAAATGTTTGCACTGAAACATTTAATGCAATCCAAAATAATACAGATTTATTGAAAAGATTCACTAATAACACAGGCCCACAAAAAAAAACAAAAGTATCTGTGCAATTGACCAGACCTATATATTCTTATGTATTTTTCGACGCTGAATCCGAATTTGCAATTAAAAAAGTAGGGTCCAGCTACTTTTTTATGGGGTGTTGATCGAAAAACCTCATTTTTCACGGTTTTTTCATGGTTTTTTTTAAATAAAAAAAAATAAAGAAAAATTTTATTTTTTTGACTTCAGAATCGAATTCTACGGGAAAAAATACATCGAAAGCCA
>NC_046657.1:127348820-127354371 GCF_010883055.1 Belonocnema kinseyi | reverse complement strand
ATCAATTTATCACGTTTATTGTCCACTTACGCCGACTAGGAGTTGTTTTTTGAAAAAAAATGACTTAAAATTCGTGATCAGCGACCTCAAAAACCCCCAGTAGAGTATTTTCAATGTTTATAAATCGGTTTAAAATCGTCAAAAAAATAAAATTTTTCTTTATTTTTTTATTTAAAAAAAACCATGAAAAAACCGTAAAAAATTAGGGTTTTAGAGCAAAAACCCATAAAAAAGTAGCTGGACCCTACTTTTTTATTGCAAATTCGGATTCAGCGTCGAAAAATACATAAGAATATATAGGTCTGGTCAATGGCACAGACACTTTTGTTTTTTTTGTGGGCCTGTGTAATCCTTAAACGAAGCACCATTCAATAAACTAGAACAGTTCAACTTCACCAATAGCCAAAAAAGTTGGAATAGGAAAGTGAAAATTCCAAGCAATGATGATTGTTTTTTTTCTCGATATTTGTGGGATTATGTACCTTCACTGGGTTCCTAAAGGTTAACCCAGTAATTAAAATTACTTGCTTCTCGTTTTTCTGAACGCCGTGAAAGAATAAGGAAAAAACTACCTAAATTGTAAAAGAACAAATTATGGGTTCTCCATTAAGACAATGGGTCGACTTATTTAACACTAACGGTCAAGAAGTTTCTAGACAAGTAGAGCATCCCAGACTCATACTATTAGACTTATTGGCCGAATCTTGCGCCGTGCATTTTTTATTTCCTATGTTGAAATCTGCATTAGAAGGGACAAAATTTAAAATAAAAAATCATGTAAAATTGGTAAATTCAAGGGAATTTTATCCTTATCTCGAATTCAGTAGCAGACAATTATTAGGCAATTATTTTTCGCATTTTCGATCGCTCATCCTCTTATTGTATCCAGGGCCGTCAATTATACAAATAATTGACTCCGTGGAGAACAGCCAATAATATTCTTTAATTCTGAGTATTAGAATGAGAATATGTTTCGTTCCTTATTCCTTTTTATAGTAATATTTTGCTGTTCAGTTTAAATTGATTGTATCATTTATTTTGCTTCAACTGATAATGGTTGATTTTTAAATTTTCAGGATGACTTTTTATCTTTATATAATCGCAAATCTCTTTTTTCCAGATGAGCTTAAGCTGCAACATAATAGCTTCTACATTACTTGTTATGGAGAGACTTTTACGGTGTTTCTTGAGCGTGGTACACGAAATGTGTTATCATTAACTCTAAATAATGGTAAAAAACATCTCTCACTATATCCTTCATATCGCAAAGAGTATGGTATTGAAGAAGTGCCAAAATTTATTGGCGGCATACACTTTTTCGTTACCATTCAAACCAAGCCAACATTCTCCGTTTGGAGGGGTTATCTTAACCCAGCGATGTTCTCCGAGGACTTAACTCAATCTCCTAAACCTAAGAAGAAGAAACGCAATAAAATGAACAATATTCAGTAATTTTTCAAAAAAAGTTTATACATTAACAAGCATATTTTTTATTATATAATAAATTAGATAGGTTAGACATATTTTATTGTAAATAGCTGTTTGTCAGCGCCATCTAGTGCAAAAAATCCTTATTAATTTAATAATAATTGTAGGAGTATAACTTCTAATTTACTAAATAATTTTAGCATTAATAATGAATGCCAGTTTTAATATTAAATGTACTAATCATCACTATTAGAATAAGTTTTAAGTATTAGAATGTATTAATAAAATAAGTACTTAGTTTTCGAAACGCACTACTTTATCATGTATTTGGGGTCTAACCTGTTGTGGTTCGATACACCCTGCTTAGCTCAATTAAAAAAGTGTGTAATCCCAAATAAAAAATCCATACCTTTAAGTTAAAAATATTAATATGTAGTTCATAATTAAATTATTTTGTTGAAAATTCAACAATTTTGTTACGCAGCCCTCCTTTTCGGTTTAGAAATTCGGTTTGAATCTTTTTAGAAAAAAATTTATTATTTGGTTTTAAGTTAAAACTTTAGTTAAGAATTAATTTTTTGGTTGATAAGTCACAATTTTAATGATAAATCCATCTTCTTAACTTCAAAATAAGGTATTTTTTTGAAAACTCGTTTTTTCATAGACTAAAAATACCAGTTAAATACTGCATCATTTTATTTTAAAATTCCGGGCATTGGTTGAAAATTATTATTATTAACAAGGTAAAGACAGCATTCAATGATATGCGACCTGTGAGTGAAATCCTGGATTAATTTGTTTATTTATTGGAAACTTTAAATGAAATCAAAATGTAAATAAAGGCTTTATTAATGTAACATGCTTCATTATTATAAATAAGGATAACCGATCCGAGAATTCGTAAAAAGTAATCGCAATACTCTTTTTTCAGCGTTAAAAAAATTTTTAAATGTCATTAACTTCTGCTGAAGGTGACTTCAAGCGCATCCATAATAGCTCAAGTAGTGCGTTACACGCGAAGTTTAAAAATAAAATTATCTCTTACTTGCATCTCAGCCTTGTTGTCTGAGGTTTCCAATGCGTGGCGCTAGCATCCAGACAAAATTCTGAAAGTTACCAACGGAACGCTTATTAACTGCTACTGAAAGAAGATACACTTCAAGGCGCCTTCGAGCCATTTAAATGACAGGTATTTTTAAAAAAATATTTTTAACGCTGCAAGAAAAAGTATTACGATTACTACGTAAGTTTCTAATACAAATATTAACGTAGGATCCGAATTTCACCAATTTAAAAGTCGATTTTCTTGTCTTTTTTTTTTAGTTTTTTGAAAAGGAACCGAATGGGGACCCAATGGGGTCTTTACGGTTACTTTGTAGTGGCTCTATTCGGTTCCTTTGGTCCACCAGCTGGGAGCACCCATCAAAGTTTTCTCCTGCAGCTTCGGAGTTTTAGCTTTGCTAAAAGCCTCTCGTATTTTCCTCTGACGTTTTCAATCTGCCGAGGAAGGAGCTCGTTTTTAGGTAGCAGCTTCTCGTCGGCCACGGCTCTAGAACATCCGTCAACCCATGCAACTGCTTTTAACGGCAATACGGTGCTTTCCACTTCCGGACTGCTATTTCGCCTCTTCATTTTGGCCCTATGCTTCTCATCACCTAGCGAATGGATCTTAATTCGTGGTGAAATCCTCATTACAGAGTCCATTTTCGCTAGAACTTTTCTTTCTTCCACTGATAAGTTGTGCGATTGCCTCCCGCCGAAAAAAAAGAAATCCGCGGGGCCGGCGTCGATCACCGAGGCTTGTACCCTATCGAAATCGACGGTGAGATTTTTGCTCACTTGGGGTTTATTGTTTATAGTAACAAACTTCATGTTTGGTTGGATTTCAGGTTTCACAGAGGAGAAATGAATTCCGACTGCGAAGTCGACGCGGGAACTCCCTTATACGCAAAAGTACGGTACGCAAAAGTTTTGGGCCAAACAAATTTTTGACTATATCTGGTGAATGAGCAGTTGAGAAAAATTGAATATATACGAAATTTCAGTATTTTATTAAACTACAAAACTAAAAAATTTACATATTTTTAATGAAGTTCGTTGACAATTCCATTCACATGGTTTGTAACGACAGTGTTCAAAAATAATGGTCGACACTTATCCCATAGGTTCATAAAATAGTTAACGTTCATAAAATCAACAAGAAAGTTATTATTCCGTTGGTTATTGTCTAATACTTTGTAGCCATACCGTTAGCAGAAATTACAGCAGCACATCGTCGAGGCATTGAATCAACTAAGCGTTTAACGTAGTCTTTTGGTATTTTTTCCCATTCTTCCTGAAGAGTTCGCAATAAGTCATCCTTGTTCAAATGTTTCTTCGTTCCACCATGTCTTCCGAGTGTATCCCACAAATTTTCATTCAGATTTAAGTCTGGAGATTGAGCTTAATGATCCAGAAGCTTCACTTTTCGCCCTTCCAAAATTTCCTGAATCAGCTTCGACTTATGTTTCGGATCGTTATCTTGCTGGAAAATTTAATTTTCGGGCATTTTTCTTCTAGAATATGGTAACATTTTTTCTGTCATAGTATCTCGATACATAACTTTGTCCATGATGCATTCAATCTTGTGCAGTGGACCTACTCCTTGCGAAGACATAGCGCCCCAAAAACCATGATTGACTCACCTCCGTGTTTGACTGTTGGAATTTGATACCGAGAATCGTATCCGGTATTTTTCGGACGTCCAACATACTTCTTACCATCACTTCTGAATAGATGAACTTCGATTCTTCAGAAAAAAGTACTTTAGCCCACTGCTCCGGAGTCCAGTGTTGGTATTTCTTCGCAAAATCCAATCGGGCCTTCTGATTCTTCTTGCTGATCAAGGCTTTCTTAACAGCAACGCGTCCGAACAGTCCCATATCGTTCAAACGACGAGCCACAGTGCTCCTACTCACGTTGGCAACGTTTTCATCGCGGAGTTCATTGGCAACTTCAGATTCTATATTCTTGATATCAATTGTTGATTTGCGTTTGATGATCTTGTCAACACGAATTGTGGTTTTCCGTGGTCTACCAGATCGTGGGAGGTCCAGTAGACTCTGGGCAGTACTGAATTCTCAATTAATCTATTTACAGTACTCTTACTAATTTTCAATGAGGCAGCAATTTCACGTGAAGTCTTCCCTTGTTCAGAAAGATTTAACAAAGCTTCCCGAATCTCATGGGTCGTATGTGTCGGCATTTTGACTTCAGAATGACTTGATCTGATAGGTTAAAAAATTGACAAACGCGAGGAATCGAACTTGTTACCATAGCGTCGCTTCTAGAGATATCTGAACATAGTGGCCCAATACCTTTGCACACGTCAATATGGAATATAATCGAAAAAAATAATGGAATTTTTTTTCAAAACTTGTTACCTACCTTAATGTTTGGTACAAATAGTATACATAATTCCCGCGTCAATGGATTTTCACTCGAGTTCGCCTTTGAAGGAACAGATACAAAAAACAATGTGGCTCAAAACTTTTGCGCTCCACTGTACATACTTAAAACGTATTTTTGTAAATCAGTTTAACCGTACTATTTATTATTATTGAGTCATTCATCATTCACTTCACCCTGAAACTTTGTGAGATGATAGTTCATATAACATATAAACGAAAAAAACCGTCATCTGGCTTTATGTCGGTGGAAAACCCGCCAGCTTCTCATGGAAACATGTAAAAAAAATTAATGCAATGATTTCCTTCCACGTGAAACTTTGTCAGATGATAATTAACATGGTATTTTTTATAAAAATAATTATCAGCATAACTGTACATGGGGAGGGGGTGGAGGTCCGCTGAGGCAGTGAAACGTCTTGTAAGTGACGCTCGTCTATATATGATACGCTAGCTGACGGGATTTTCACCCACATACACTCAAATGACTTTGTGTAATATTTTAAGTATAATGTCGACAATTTTTAAAAAATTTTGAAGCAGAAGGAAATAACTAATGCAAACTTATCTCACTAACGAGGGTAGTTCAATAAGTCCTTAGAATGACCAACAGATGGCTCGCGAATCGCTCCAAATCATCTGTTTTCAGTCAGCACCACTCCCGACTAGATATATGG
>NC_046657.1:127314556-127348720 GCF_010883055.1 Belonocnema kinseyi | reverse complement strand
AGCTCCAAGGAGATTATGTTGAAAAATAAAAAAAAATTTACCCAAAAAAAATTGTTTTTATACTTCATTCTAAGGACTTATTGAACTACCCTCGTAACATTGCGTGCCCATCGGCAAATCGCGCAATTCGTACGTTTGAATATTTTTAATATGTATTTACATATTTAAAATTGATAATTTTAACTATATATTTTGATTTATGATTAACAAGAAAATAAGTAAATTAACAAATCAATGTTTTTTGCAAAAAATTAAACAATTTGTGGGCTTAATATAAAAATATACATAATATGTATATTACAAATTGAATATATTTGAACTTTCAATAAAAAATATAAGGAATACTGAATGCTATATTGCAATTAGCACATTCTTAAATTGAATGCAAAAATGTATTTAATCTTCATATTTTCTTGGAATGCTTCCATTAACCTCTGTTTCGTTATCCGATTAACTGAAAGCAATGTTTTCAAATTATAGACAGGCTACAAGGTTCAGAACGTCAAAATATGACTTTCTTATTGTTTGAATACAGTCAAGAATGCTAAAACATTACCTCGTTTTATTAAATTTATCAATATTTTACTTTTTTATTTTTGTAACGTTTTCTTATTCTTATATATTAAATTAGTGAAATTCGTAAAATTAGTAAAAAATAGTGAAGTAATTAAATTGATTTTGGCATCAAAAAATAAGTTGCTTTGCACTAATGAATTAAAAAGTACCTCAACCATAAAAATTACAATTTTTTTCTTCTAGGATACAATAAGCTACAATAATAAGAAAAAGCTATAAAATTTAAATAATAACCTTCTTCGGGCACCCAATGTCATACTTTATCAACATAATGCTTATTCAATGCAAACAATTTTTACTTCGTCTTGACTTTGTTCAAACAATGAGCACACAATTTTTCTATAAAAATATTTGTGTCACAAAAATCTCGAAAGCAATGTTGTCGCTTTTTTTATTGCTGATTGAGCAATTTAAAAAACTCGAAGGAAGAAATGTTTCCAAATTCACACACTTAATAGAATTGACAAAATTTAGGATTTATCAAAGTAAAATTTTATCATTGGATTTTCAGATATTAAAAAAATCGTAATCTCATTAGAATAGTTTCATTTTCAAATAAACTGTTCAATCTTAAAAAAATTAATTCTTGACAAAAATGTTTAATGGTTGACATTTTAATCAAGAGAATATTTTATTTTCAATAATAATCTGTTGAATTAAACCAAAAATACGAGTTTTCAACCAAGGAGTTGGATTTTTAAAAAATAAAAATTTCTGAATCAATAAAGAACAAAATCTCATACAAAATATAGTTTTCGAGCCAAAAAGACAAACAAATTTTGAATGTTTAAGGTCAATTTTTCAATAAAAAACTTAATATCTACATTTCTAGTAAAAAAAATTTTGAGCAAATGAACTAAAGTTTTATCTCATCAGATGAATATTCTACCGAAAAGGACAGATTTTCAACATAATACATTAATTTTGAACTACAAATTTTCTGCAAAAAATTTATCACGTAAATTTTGATTCATAAAAATAAGTTTTTAAGAAAACAAATTAAATTACCAACAAAAATTGTAATTTTTAATGGAATTTTCAGTTTAAAAAATTATTTTTAAAAATGTTAACAAAATAGATGAATTTTGAAAAAAAAGATTTTTTATCTAAAATGATAAATCTTTTAAGAAAAAATTAAATTTTAAACAATGAAGTTCCTTTTTAGACTAAAGAAGTGAATTTTAAATTAAAGATGTTTTTAAGCCGTTATTTAAGATTTTTAAGATTAGTTTAAATATTGAAAATTTAAGCAAAGAGGTTTTTATTTAAAGAAAATGAAGATTTTTCAGTATTTATTGCTATTAGGTATTTATCAGGGTTGTTGAAAATTTAAAATGTCTATTTTCAGTGCTAAACTCTCCTCCACTAATTTCTTCCTGTCGCAAATAAAAAATTTCCTAATTTTTGTACGTCAACCCGAGCTCTTTGGCTTTTCAAATTAATAGGCTGCTTTAAATAGGAACACCTTAAATTTAAAAAAAAAATTAAAGGAACTTTTTACAACTTTTTGTAAATTGAAGTATATTCTTTTTAAGGAGTATTCAAGGAATGATTTCCATCCAATTACTTTCAATTTTGACGCACCCAATCTCGTTTTGATTGTTCCCGGAAAATACCCAAAAAAATGCAACATAGCAGTTTTTTATCAAATTCATGCTAAAGACGCTATTTTTTGTAATTTTTTTCAACATGAATTACTTTTGATTATTAAGTTAAGAGCTCTAAGGTATTCTTTATATAATTGTAAGATTTTTAAACAATAATTATTTGTTTTTTAACCAATTTTCCGCTATAAATCGTACAGCGTTATTATTTTCTGGGATAAATTATATAAAGTTGATGAATTCCAAGGTACAGCTATTTAGTTAACATATTTGGTATTTATTAAAACAATTTTAATTTTTTTAAACTATTTTTTCTCCGTAAAATTTTAAAAGGTTATTATTGTCTACGATATAATTATAGAATGTTAAGAGTTTTATAATATTAGAGGATATTTAGCAATTATGTAAACAATTTTTATTTGTTATAAAAATGCGATTATTGACAAAATTAAAGAATTTGAAGAGAAATATATTTTTCAATTGCCTTCTATTCATTATTTTCTCTTCTTTTTTATAAAATGACCCCTGTAAATTCATAAAATTAGTGAATTGAATATAATTTTCATGTTGATCTGGCCTGAAGTATATAATAAATGAAGCAGAAAAGAAAAGTACGATTATACTATCCTGAACGAACTTTTTCCTTTCCTGGTTCACAATTCAGCATTTTTTCCAAAAATTATCTTAAAAGTTAAATATCTTTGTTGAGTAGCCTGTAGAAATTGATTTATTTTGTGGAAAATTCATTCCTTTTGATACAAAATTAATCTTTTTATCTTGAAAAATGAACGCTTTAAATAAAATTTTTTCTCTTCCTTGACTGAAAAATATTCATAAGTTGAAAATTTAACTATATAAATTAATACATTTATCGCTAAAAATTGTTTAAAATTTAATCATTTCTTTAAATGCTAAATTTCTTTGTTAAAAATTTTTTTTTTATCTGAAGATTGATTACTTTGATAGAAAATGTATCTTCTTCATTGCAAAATAAGACATTTTGTTGAAAATTCGTTTTTTTTTGTTGCTAAAAATTTATCTTCTTTACTGGCAAGTTAACTACTCCAATTGAAACTTTCACTAATTTGTTGATCATTGTTTTATTTTCGTTCTTAAAAATAAATTTTTTCAAACAGCAAATGTTACTATCCCAATTGAGTATTGCATCATTTCACTTAAAAATTCATCTCTGTGGTTGGACATTAATTTTGAAGTTGAAACTTCTTTTAGGTTTAAAGAATTATTTTTGCTACTTAAAAATTCCTCTTTTTTAGTTTAAATTAATCTCCTTGGTTGAAAATTAATAATTTCGGTTGAAAATTTTCTTATTTTAGTTAAAGATTCATCATCTTAGTTGAAAATTCATCATTTTGTTAGAAAAAGTAATTTTTTTCGACAATTATGTTTTCTGTTTGGTTTGAAGAAGTTTTTCCAACAAGTTAAATACACTATTTTGCAGTTATAAATTAATCTATTCAGTTAAACATTATTCTTGTTGAATCAAAATTTAAATAGTTAATTTTTGGTTAAACAATTATTCTTTATAGTTGAAAATTTATCATTTTGGTTGAAAATCCATCGCATTATTTTAAAACGTCACTATTCTATAGAAGATTTAATTCTTTGTTGAACTTTGTTTTAAATGAAAATGTAAATATTCCAATTGAACATTCTATTATTTATGTTGAAAATTTACCTTTATGATTGAGCACTAATTTTTCTAACTGATGATTGAAATATTCAATATTTGGTTGACAATTTGTCTTTTGCAGTTAAAAATTTATGTATTTTGTTCAAAATTCTTGTATTTTTGTACCAAATAAACTTTTTGGTAGTAAATACAACTTTTTTATTGAAGATTCAACTATTCTAGGTAAAAATTAATTAATTCATTCATTTGGTTGCAAATTTTTGGTAATTTTTCTAAACTATTCCATTTTCAGCTAAAAAAAAACTAATATTTTTTAATACGAAATTAAACAATTTAATTGAAAATTAATCTTTTTTATTTGAGTATTCTCTTTTGTTAAAAACTAATCTTAATTGTTTAAAATTCATCCATATAGGTGGAAAATTGCCTTTTTTAAGTGAACATTCTGAGTCAATTATTATAAAGAGTCGCAAAATATTTGAATAGTTCCGTTCTATGGAAAAATGTTTATGAAAAAAATTTTAAACATTTGGAAAAAACCTGGAATTATCCAGACTTTTTTTCCCTAGATTTGAGTAGAAATCCTGTTAAGAGTTTCTAATTTTTTTTTTAATGTGTTTTTTTTTGCAGCCAAAAAATTTAAATGCGTAAAATTTTACAAAAATTGAGCGCATATTAATCTCGATAGTTTTTTTTATTTTTAACTTTTTGTTTACTTTTCTATTAGATTGAAGTAATATTTTATTCAAGTTAACAAGAGTAATTTTTAAGTCTGCTTTGTCTTTTCTTTTATAAACAAATAATAATAATAATTAAAAATTAAAGAAAATCATATTTTAAACAGTCCTTTTATTTTTTGTGTAATCATATTGCGATTCCTAACTTTTCTCTTAAGATTCGCAATAAACTTCTTGTTTTAATTTTTTATAACTTTTCAAAGTCATTTTTATTTTTTAGACCTAGTACTCCGACCTCCTACGAATTATTTCATTTTTTTTTCTCTATTTTCTAAAATAGTTTTTTTTTAAGTTGGTTTTTGTAAATATTGAGGAAAAAATAAAAAAATTATTTACCTAATAAAGTACTATACTATTAGGACAATTCTTTTTATTTAGTTTAATTTGTTATTTGTTCAAAACTAAAAACTAGAAAAAATAAGGTTTTCGAAAAAGGCAATTTTCTAGCATTACTCCAAAAAAAGCCAGTTATTTAAATAAGTATGTTTTTCAACTTGCATTAATTATTACCTTAGAAATTAAAAACTGGACAAGCAGTTTGAGGGTTCAGAAAAAATTGCAACTTTTTAGTACTTATTTAGGAGAAGATAGTTATCAAAAATTAGAAAATATTTAAACACTTATGTTTCTTACCTTTCAATATTTTTTATTAAATTAATTCTGAACTCACTTTGAGTGAAAATAAGACAAAAGTTCTAAACTTTAGAAGAAACCGGAAGTTTATGCGTCATAAGAATATGCTCGTTAAAGCTGAAGGAGCTTTAACGAAAGAGAATTCACAATCACTAATTTACACTTGTCGATGCTTTGACCATTAATTTTCATTTATCATTTGCATTGGGACATTGAAAAGATAAGAATTGGCACATTATTCTTTGATTTTTCAGTTGAATTATTAGAGAAAAACAGTGTGCTTTTTCATGTATCGACTTGAAACTTAAGAAAATCTGTTTGGCATCTGAAAATTATTAACAATTCATTTTAAGCTGAAACTTTCTAGTTTTTGAAAATCTTTGATAATGACTGGATGACTAATCGGATTTTGTGTTATATATTACTTAAAAGTAAACATTAAATTTTGTATTTCTATTTGTGTCCTTAACGTATATTGTAGTAGGTGAATAATACTTGAAACAAAAAATATAGTTAATTGAAACAAAAAACAGTTGAATTTATCCCCAAACAGACAAGTTTGAAAGAAACTGTATTTCGAATAAGAAAAAATTAATTATTACTAGTTGCATTTTTAACCCAAAAAGGTAAAAAAAATTTAAGTTCGTACATTTTCCACACGAAAAATTTAATTTTTTAACACAGAAATATAAATTTTGAAATAAATAAATGGGAATTTAAAATTTTATCAACCTTCATTAATTAAAAAAAATTGTGCAGCAAAACTTGCATAAGCAGGCACAAAATATAAAATTTTTAACAAAAAGAGACATTAAAGAATAAACACTGTGTCGTTCTTAGCGATTAAATTTGGATAAACACCAAATTACTTTCGTCTTTTAATTTTTATTGCTAAAAAATCACAATGAAAAAAATTGTAAATAATAATAGCCAACGTCTTGGAATTCATACAGCACCCTTATCAAGTCGAAAAAATTTTGAGAAGGCAGGAGCTGCAATCAGTACTTGATTCTCAGGTGTCAGAGACAGAGCATCGTAGTTTCGTTGCTGTTCCTGCCTGCTCAAATTATTATCTTTCATTTATCTTATTTTTTTATTTGTTTGCCTTCTCAGTGGGCACAATATTTGACGACGTCTTTACGACATCGTTACGATATATTCACGACAACTTTACGACACCCTATGTCCATGTCGTTTCGCTGTCTTTACGATATCGTAAATGAGTCGCATGATCTGATGATGTCTTTACGACATCGTAAAGACAGCGAAACGACATGAACATAGGATGTCGTAAAGTTGTCGTAAAGATGTCGTAACGATGTCGTAAAGACGTCGCCAAATTTTGTGCCCACTGGATTAGTGAGGTAAGAGTGCCCAAACGTTGGTTATTAATTTTACAAATATTTTTCAATTGCGATTAGTATTAATCAAAATAAAATGAATAAATAAATAAAATGGAATAGAATGAAATGAATAGAATAAAGGGGATTTGCTTAGTTGCCTTCTATTTTTTCTTTTTTTATCTAAAAATGAATTTTTCTCCTCTCTTTCTTAGAAATTTTTTTATCTTTTTTAAATTGCAATAGAATTATTTTATGCTGTTTGTGAATTTTGTCGTTGAATTCTTGGTTCTATTTTCAGAAATTTTGCACATTAAATTACTTTTCTACCAAAAATACGGATTTTTAACGAAAGAGTTCCATTGACAACCGAGAAGACGAATTTTCAACTGAAATTATGAATCTTTAGTCACACGAGATAAATTTGCAACCAGCTGTATTTTTAACAAAAATATATGAATTTTCGCCAAAATAGTGAAATCCTTAATAAGAAAATATTAATTTTTCAGAAGAAAAAATAAACGGATTTTCAACCTTAAAGTTTAATTCGCAGCGAAGAAAAATGTGCAGTCATGATAGCAAAAGAATTTCATCCAAATTATAGTTTTATAGGGTAAATAATGTGAAATAGACAAAAAATTCTGATGAGAATTTAATTTTCAAATTTGTTTATTAATTTGTTTCTAAGGATATTCGATTAAGCTTAAAATGTATGTATGATTTTTTAAGGTGTAGAAGAAACATATATATTTTAATCTGACTCAAATTATTTCTACAATTTTTAAAAATCTTCCGAAATAATAAAAATTACCCTTTAATCTTCCAAATATTTTCGATATTTAAAGAAGTCTTCTTAAATGTTTAAATATTTTCTCAAATTTTCTTTAAACGTTCATTCTTCAAAGGAGAGTCATCAACAATTTCCCCAGGAAACTCAAAAAAAGTTTTTTATTTTCTGAATGTTGAATGTAGCAACTTTGGAAATACATTCAAACCTTTTTAAATATATAAAAATATCCTCGTAAAATTAATTTTTGCTAATTAGAAATCAGTTTAAATTTTCCCATCAAAAAATTTTAATTGTCGTAAAAACTTTGAAAATCTTTCATGAACTTTACAGCCAAGTATCCAAAAAATAAAGCTTATTGTAAACTTTCTTCAAATGTTTCAAACTTTTAATTAATTTTTTTTTTATTTCTGAATGTCTATTCAGCTTTTTTGATTCTTTTATACAACTTTGTGACTGAAAAATGTTGCTATGATAATCTTTTTTTTAATTTTTGTAAATAAATTAATATTTTTTAAATATTAATCAATTTTTTGTAAAAGTTTATTTTTCAAGATCAGAAAGAAGAATTAGACTTTCAGTTTCTAAGACGATTTCCACATAAAGTTTTTTAGTTGTTAGTTGCGTCCAAGGTCTATTCATTTGATTTCATCAGATTGCTCTGACATAAATAATTGTTGTTTTCCCCTCTGCTTTGATTAGTTTACAAACAGAGAAAAATTTCAATAATTCCGAAGGTTTCGCATGTATGTAACTTAAATGTTGATTAATGAAATATTGATTAGCATAGGCATAGATAAAGCTGAAAATTTTCCAAATTTATCAGTCAGGTTTACGGTTATTCTAGATTAAAAATGAAGATCCTTGTTCAGACTGTACTCCTTGCACTCACGGTTCTTATAAATTTTAATGGTAAGTTTACCTAATACAATACAAAAATTTTGAAACTCTAGAAAAATATAAAACTTGTTGTGGAACCCTTTTAGATTAAAATACTTAGACCTAAAAATTTTTTATTTGTGTTTTAAATGAAATTTTACATTTTTTCACTTCTATGCTGGAAAATGTTGAATCTTCTTATGTCGTTATTTCAAAATTTATCATTTTTTAATTGCAAATGTCTGGAAATTTAAAAATTTATTGAAGAAATGGTAAAAAAAATTTACAAAAAAATGTAGGGTTTTACAGAAAATCTTTTTTACTTTTATCATTAAATTTTGAAAACATGAAAATAATATTTTCTGGAAAACCCCACCTTTTTATACGGCTAAACCATTTTTGAAGACGGGAGAATTATTTTTCCGAAATGTGCTATTTTTCAAATTTTCTCGTGAACGATAAAAAATATTTAAAAAGAACAAGAAAAATTTTCCGTTACACTTTTTTAGACGTTAAAACTTTTCTTTTAACATATTTGTATATGTGCCCTTGTTTGCGAGACAAATTTTAAAATTCGATTATAATAAAAAAAGGAATCTACTGGCCACAAAAGTTATTTAGTCACCATTGATGTTGAAAGATATCTTGCTGGTCAAAGTAAAATTAAAAAAAATTTAATATAAGGGTGACTTTTTGGAGTAAATTCACTCTTCATTTTTCAGGAAAACCGTCGCCACTTTTTAAATTTCAAATCGTTTTTGAAATGTCCGGCGGATCCAAAAAGAAAACAATAAGAACAAAGCAATCACAAAGCACAACATTCAAATACGCATAAATTAATAAAAGACATTGCTTGCAAACTGATTTCACATGGATGCGGTCGTTTCTGTTAGTTTTTAAATATTAAAATTTAATTTTTAAATAAAAGAATATTTATTTCGTTTTTTGTTTAAAATAAATATTTTACTATGCAAATTCGACTCTTTGGTTAAAATGTATGTGGTTTGTTATAATTTCGTTTTTTTGGGTAGAAACTTCAACTCCGAGGTTGAAAATTTGACTACTTTTTACAAAAGAAATTTTTTTATTTAGTTGAAGATTCATATTTTCAATTGGAAATTAATTTTGCTGGTAGAAAATGGACGCGCCTGGAAATATTTTATTCAACAAATTACAAAAATCGTGTTAGCTTGTTTTTTATTTCTGGAATTTCGAGAATTCTTTGAATTTCAAGGACTTACAAAAATGCAAAAAGCTCAGAAGAATTGAAAGAATTCATCTATTTCTGAAACTTCTATAATTCAAGGAAATCCGAGGTTCATTGAATTTGTTTATTTCAGACAATTAAGCAAATTCCGAGAAATCTGAGAAATGTCAAGAAACTTATAATAAATTATGATTATATAAATAATTTGAAATGGATTTAAAGGAATTCAATGTAAATTAAAATAATCCGAAATGATATACGAAACTAGAGATTATTTTTAGACGAACATTCCGAAAGAGATTATTTTTAAACAAAGGTATCGAATTCTAATTAAAAGACACGAAAATAAAAAAAAACATTCTTTTCCATAATCTATAAAATTTAAAACTTTATTTGATTTAGTATATTATGCCATAGAATCAAATAGTTCTGGGTCATATAAATAAATTTTTCAACATACTCGATCACAGCTTGTAAAAGTTTCTGACAAAACAGATTTTGGTTTAAACAACCTTATCTCTGTCAAGGCTTTAATTCAAGAAAAGACCTTCAATTAAGAATAATTAAATTAAAATTAAAACTTTGTTTCTCAATCTGATCAGGGAAGGTATTACATTTTTGTGAAATTTGCCCCCCCCCCCCGTTTTTGTAAAATATTCACTTTTTGAGACACCCTGAATCCCTTGAGTTCGTTAGCAAACCATTTTAAATAAAAATTCAAAAAGTAGGAGCATTGCTGAAGTTTTTTAAATTACTTTTTTCAAGACGTAAATGTTTAAAAAAATGATTGTTAAATAAAAATAATGTCCTGATAGTTCTTGGTGAAAGATAATAATCGTTAGTATTATTATTAGTATTAGTATTATTATTAATTATTATTTTTCATTATTATTATTATCATCCGCTTTTTCAAGTTCAAAAAAATGAACCTTGTTAAAACTGATTTCGAAAATCGAGAAAAATATGCTAATGTTAATTATTACTTATTTTGAAAAGAACTCGAGGTGGACTTTTGAAACAAATATTTCGGGTTTTCTTAATTTGGCAATAACTATTTAGAGTTAGATGTTTTTCTTTTTCTCTTTAGGTAAAACTTGCTATTCTTATTTAATTATAATGCTGCAGCGTTTATATTTTATTCATTAAAAGATTCTCTGCGAATCTCTTTGGTATGTTAAAAAAATGTATTTGTGAAGACCTTTGATTACAAAAATAACAATTTTATAATCCCTAAATAAAAGTTTTTAAATAAAAACATGCCAATGAGATTTGCAGAGAATATTTTAAAGAATAAAATGAGCCATAGAGCATTAGGATGAAATAATAGTTGCAACTATTACCGAAAGTGAGAGAGAAAATATTTAAAGCCTGGAAACTATTGTTAAATAAACAATGAAAATTGGGAAATGGTTTGTTTAAAAAGTTCAACTCGAACTCTTTTCCAAAACTAGTTATAATTAACAATAAAAGATTTGCCTTGATTTTAGAAATCATTTTTAACAACGTTTATTTTTTAGCTTAAGGTCATGTGATGAGTGGGTCACGTGACCAGATTCCTACCTTACCTCCACTTTTTTTATTTCTCAACTTATATTCACACGAAACGTCACAAAAATTTGAAAATTTGGGATACTAAACAAGAAGCGCTGAGAATGGTGGGACTTTAATAATGATACAAAAATGTTTTTTGTTGTAAATAATTTTCTTGCTTTTTTTCTAATTATGAAAGTTTAAGACTAGACCCACCTTTCTTATTGCTTTTTATTTATTATCCCAAATTTTCAACTCGATGTAGCGCTTCGTGTGAAAATAAGTTGGAAAATAAGAAAGGCGGCGGTAAAGTAGGAATCTGGTCACGTGCCCCACTCGTCACATGGCCTTAAAATAACTTTAGTTCTGGTTGAATTAATAAAAATGTATGATCAATATTCTCATTTCCTCTCTAATCTTAATCTGAATTACATAACAATAGTTATGATGAAAGGCAAAATTTTAAATTAATTTATTAAAATTAATTAAATTTGTTTACAATGTATAATTTTACCTGATTTTTAAAAATTTTAAACATTTTTACACTACATTTTTTTTTTAATTCTGCAAAATAAAAAAAAATTGTCCTAAAATCTTTCATGAAATCTCTTTAAATTTTCCTCAAAATTTAAAGAATGTTGTTTGATTCTCTAAAAACCTTTTCAAATTCATAAAAAGCTTATTTTTCACTAAATTGTAAAAATACTAAAATTTTCTACCAACTTTGACAATTTTCGAATTAACCATTATTTTTTAATCTTTTTAAGATATCTACACGTTCTAAATGTCCTTTAAATTTGTTTAAAGACTTTCAGATTCTTTTTAGAAAAATTTTAAAAAATACTTTGAAATCTTTTAGAACATTGTCCTAAAGTTAATTTTTAAAAAATAAAAAATCATTTAACATTTTTATAAGGATCTAAACAATTTTTTTTTATTCTCTTGAAAACTTTTGCAATTTTAATTCAACTTCCTTTTTCAAAGGCTTAAAAAATCTACATTTAAAAAAATGAAGTTTTTCACAAGTTTAAAATTAACTTTGAATTGTTTGAATACATTTAAATATTTATTAAGCATAGGCATTTGAGCGTAGGCCTTTCAAAATTAAGGGTCAAAGCATTGAAAATTGTAATATAGTGATTGTGAATTATTTTTTGTAAAAGCTCCTTCGACTTAACAAACAAATTCTCATCACATAACTCATGCTTCGCTCTTGGTTAAACCATTTTTGTCTTTTATTTTTATTGTCCCTTTTGTCATTTTTTTCAAAAATTTACTTTATTTATTTTTAATTTTTTTTTGAAAGAAAATGTATTCGTCCTTTTAAAAAATACAAATTTGAAATTTTTAGCTCATTTTCGATTGAACAACATTTGTGAATTAATTTTTTCGCACCTTGCACCGTTTTTCGAAAAATTAAATTTTTAATTTAATGTTTCACGATTTAAACAAAAACTACAAATCCTATCAAAAAATAATTCACAAAAAATTTACATCTCTTTTTTAGATGAACAAATTTTGCACCTTTATCTTTTTCGTAGCTTGTGTTATTTGTTTTTTAAGTTTCCTCTAAAATTAACAATTCAAATTTGGTTTTCACAAGAAATAATGAAAGTTTCGATTTTGCAGTAAAACTAAGCAAGATACGAGAAAAGATGAATAAAAAAATTGTATACCCGAAAAACATCTACAGATTTGTTCTAAATTACTTTTTGATAGGACACGTAGTTTTTTTACTCGTAAAAAACAACATACGAAAAAAAATAAATAGGGACAAGTTGTTCACCTAAAAATATCTACAAACTTTTTGTTAATAATTTGAAATAGAACAAGTAGATTTTCTTTAAATCGTAAAAAATAAGATTAAAAGATATACTTAAAGTTTTGGAAAACACGACACAAGAGACACAAAGAAAAAGAAACAGTTTGTTTAACTAAAAGATATCCACAAATTCGTTATAAAATCTCGTTATAAAAATATACTAAAAATAGAAAATGAATTTTTTGGCAAAACGACAGAAGGTTCAATAACATTTTATGTAACAAAATTTGTCGCCTAAATTATGTCGAGAAATTCGCTTAGAACCACTTTACGTTAGGATGCATATCAGAAGTTTTGATCGATAAAAATAACCTACTTGATATTGCAACATCTGATTAAAAAATCTCAGGCTGAGGTGGAAAAAGAAATCAAATATACGTTTGATATATTACTGTTGATCATTTTATCAGACATATTTGTATTAGAGCGGTCCAAATGCTTTTTGATGAACAGGGCAAGTCACCCCCCCCCCCTTCCCAGTTTCCAATTCCGGAGAAAGAAAATTCGTAATTTTTTTCGAAATCCAAATATTAAGGGGTTGAAACAGAATATCTACGAGATAAAATCATACTAATATCTGTTATTTTTCACCCAGCCTAAAACCCCTCCCCCAGCGCACAAAATATAACACAAGAATCCAAAAATTATATTTTGAGATATTATTGTTCATTTTCAGCAATTTTTGTCGTGTTTTTTCTTAATAATAATTACTAATTGACAATTTGAATACCCCCTATGGCTTTTACACAATTTTTAATTGTTTAAACAACATTAACTTACATAAACAATTATTTTTCTGAGAAAATGTGAGAAAAGTCGTTTCTTTTTAATGAAATGTAAAAGTTAGTCATTGTTTGGAGTACTACATTTTTTCAAAAAACATTATAAATTATTTAAATAATTAATTATTGTTTATTTTCAAAATATATGCAAATTGAGACAGAGATGCCCACTTTTTTTAAGTTGGTATCCGATGCTACTTTTTTTCTGAATAATTATACAATTACCACACATGTCCTCTAATGAATTACAAACTTTTATTTGTTTAAAAAATGTTTGCTTGCTCATCAGTTTAAATTCGAAAACAGTAGAAAAATAATGCCAAATAAAAGACATGAAAACATTTGTCTGGCTGTATAGCGTATAGAAAGAATACATTGACCATTACTTAATTTTTAAAATAAATTGACTTTTTTTCAACAAAATTGGTTTTAAAATAATATTTAAAAAAACGTATTTTATGAAATGATAATATCAATAAATATTTTTAAGCACTAAATTCTGCTAAAAGCTTCATGTCATTGTTTATGCAATGAATTATTTTTCTCGAATTTTCTTCAATTTGAAAATGTATTGATAAGGAATAAAAAATGTTTAAACAATTATATGAAGTTTTGAAACGAAATGACTAAACTTCCAAATTATTTAACATTATGTTTAATTTAGAATATAAAAATTAAAAATATTTTTAAAAATGTGATCGGTAAAAAAATTATGTTTGTTAAAACGATAAAAAATGTTTAAAATATTATTTCTATACATTAAATAGTAAAAAAATGGTAAATTTTTATATTTTTTTTGATAAAGTTATCGAAAATAGGGCTTGAGCAATTAAGAATCATTTAAACGAATAGAAATTAATTAAACATCATAAGAAATGTACAAAAATTATGTGATTAAACATAAAAATTATAAGTATGGTTTTATCTTGTAGAAACTCCTTCTTAATCCCAAAAAACTTGACACGTTTCCATCAAACGCCGAAGTATGAGTTCAATTTTTTCGAAAATCCAAAATTTCCCCATGTTGATGAAATAAAAATGGAAACTTGTTTGTGGCAGACTTGCCTTCTAGAGTAAAAAAATATGTTGCAATGTATTTTTGGACTACCCTAATGCATACGGCTAGCGCTGTATGAAATATATAATGAATGCAGCAAACAGTGCTAATTCAGAGGCAGAACATGAAAATGCCTCGAGGTGCGAAGGACGTTGGTGGGGGTAGCGCGCTTCCGAGAAAAATGTCCCCTACAGCCCCGAGAGGCGCATTATTGTGAGGTTCGACTGTATAATATAATACTTCATATTATTTTCGTACTTCCTCCTAAAGAAAAAAAGTTCGCAATTAAACATTGACCTTTATAGCTGATTTATCAGTAATTAGCCTAAATGTTTTAAATAACACACTAATATGTAATAATAATCGCAAGACACTTACAATTACAAAGTCACGTGTAATCAACGCTGAAAATAACAAAATTTATTTACACTTAAGCGTATGGACGTGTCAGCTACTCTACTACCAAAAAGACCTTTACCTTAATTAAAATCTAGAACGTTTTTTCAAAAATTGCAAAGGTTTCAAAGTGCAGATACATACTTCAGAATTTGGGGTTTAGCCTCTTGTTTTAAAAAAATAGGGGTTATTTGAAGCTCCATATATCGGAGCTTATTGTAGGTAGCAGGTTCTATTTGTTTTCACTTCCTCAGAATTAATTTCAGTTAATTCAAGGAAGCGGGCCTGAAAACAGGTACAACGTCGCCTTGTGCTAGTCCGGTTTTACTTGTGAAGAAGAAGGCAAGAGAAAACGACTAGTAGTGGACTATCAGAATTTGAATAGTCAAACGGAAAGAATTAATTTCCTTCTAATAAAGTTATACGACCACATGGCTTGTTTAGCGTGTTCAAAACTATTAATTGTGATTGACCTAGCTCATGGGCTGAGGAAGCGCGAATAAGGAAAGCATTTTTTACCCTGGACGACTCTGACGAGTTTACAAGAATGGTATTCGGCTTGATGAACGCATCATTCTGCTTTTCCAAACTGATGAAAAAAATGTTAGGCCCCGTATAGAACAAAGTAGTCTTATATTACTTGGACGACATCCTTCTTTCTGGAAAGGACTAGGAAGATTTAAAAGAGCGCTTCATCTTGGTTTTGTGGACCCTTCAAAAGGCTAAATTACAGCTCAGGTTGTCAAAGTTCAACTTTCTGGTGAAGAAATTTTATTATTTGGAATTTCACATTTGGAGCATAGAGTTGAAACAGGAGAGAAAAGGTTAAAGGTGATTCTTGACTTCCCTCGACCAAAGAATGTACACGAGCTTCGCAGATTTTTAGGGATGGCTTAAGAACGGGAAACAGTTACCAGAAGATTAGAAAGACACCAAAGATAAACCATTTCTCATGTAAGTTGGAGTTGTTGGCTCTTGTGTTCATAGTGAGCCGGTTAAGAGTATTCTTGATTAAAACACCCTTCAAGATTTTGGCTGATTGCTCAGCAATTATCTCTAAGCACACAGAATAAAGTATGCGCAGATCGTGAGATAGCGCCATTTTCTAAGTGACTATATATGAGATTATTCACAGTCCGGGGGAAAAAATTCAGCATGTGGATGCTATAAGGAGAGTACCAGCAGAGGGCGCGCCGGAAAAGAACATTGAAAAGCAAGCAACGATGTTTGCATTTAACACACAATTGGACGAGATTTTTCTTTATCGGCATGGAGATGACAAACTACAGCGAAAAATCAACATTATACGGAAGAGTTAAACGGAACGAACTGCTAGAGAAAAAGAATTTTGTACAAGTGCAGGAAAAGAAGAATAAAGTTCATAGTTCCCGTTGTGATAAGAAAATGAATCGTCGCTCATTCTCACAACTGTCACTAACTTGAAAGTCTGGACAAAACTTATAAGTGAAATAGAATTACTGGAGAAATCCATTATGTTCCCCAGAAGGTCGGAGATATTTACGAAAACCATTAGGCACCTTTTGTTGAAAAGCGGTAGGGAACACAAATAATTTTTTGTCGTTATTGACAACCTAACTAAATTCGTCATATTAAAATCTGTAAAGTACACTGGAGTCCACTTCGTGATACGCAAGTTGGAAGCATTCATTCTTGATTTCAGAGCGCCGGGAAAACTTATTTTAGATTGGAGGACCCGATTCAAAGAATTAAATTTTGAAGATTTTTGAAGGAAGTATGGCATTAAGCACATGTTTAGATTTCTAAGACACGCTTAAGCCAATGAAATTTGAGCGCATGAATCAAATTTTGATACCAGTCTGTGTAGCAGAAATATTCGAGTCAACCTTCGCAATTGACGTCAATAACGCAACAAACAGTAGTGCGGGAAAAACAACATTCAAATTGCTTTACGGATATGCACTTCAAAGAGAAGTTTTTTTTGCGCTCGATAACCGTTAAAAATTAGAGGAAATTCTATAGACGAACGGAAGTACTCCAAAAACGTGTCCGTGGAGCTACTCGAAAGAAGCAAGATAATTAACAAAAAAACGACGAAATTCAGTAAAAGAAGAAGAGGAGCTTTGATTGTTTATCAGGTTTCTTCTTAACAATACGTACAAGATAGCAGACCTACAAAAGGATAAGTCCGGACGAGGTTATTCATCAACTGGTTTCGTCCGCCATCTGAGATCGTGGGTGTGAATGCAATTCTACGATTTACACTAGTGAAGAGGATGAAAACCCTGGCGGACTGACGGAACTGAAAGGAGCCTCTACAAAGTACCCGTAAAGACCCCATTCGGTTCCTTTTTAAAAAACTCAAAAAACAGCAAGATCAACGTATAAACTGTTGAAATTCAGATTCGACGTTAAATTTTCCATTAAAAACTCATCGGAGTAATCGCAATACTTTTTTTTGCAGCGTTAAAAAAAAATGTCATGAACTTCTGCTGAAGGTGACTTCAAGCGCATCCATAATAGCTCAAGTAGTGCGTTACACGCGAAGTTTAAAAATAAAATTCTCTCTCGCTTGCATCGCAGCGTTGTTGTCTGAGGTTTCCTTTGCGTGGTGCTAGCATCCAGACGAAATTCTTAGTTACCGACGGAATGCTTATTAAACGCTAATAAAAGAAGATGGACTTGAAGGCGCCTTCGGCCCATGTCAATGACAGGTATTTTATTTTTTTAAGTTTTTAACGCTGCAAGAAAAAGTATTGCGAGTACTCCGTGAGTTTCTAATGCAAAATTTTAACGTAGTATCCGAATTTCAAGAATTCGAAAGTTTATTTTGCTGGTTTTTTGCTGAGTTTTTTAAAAATGAACCGAATGGGGACCCAATGGGGTCTTTACATGTACTTTGTAGAGGCTCCATTTAGTTCCTTCGGTCCGCCAGGGAAGTGCGATCGTGAGGAAGAAGTAATAGACGACGACAGTAAATTAGTGATGAATTTGAAAAATCAGGTTCGTGTTATAGATAATTCATGTGATCTGATTAAATTGCCAGATAAGAAAAACCAAAAATTCTCGTATGGAAGTTGGGCGTTCGGAACAAGTTACACAGGCTCTTGTGAGATATGGCAGCTGCCCAGGAATTCGAGGACGAGTTTAAAGAGGATGGCTGACTATTAGCAAGTAATTTTCTATGCGATATTTCTAATGAATTCAAATGAGTTTGATTTGGGAACAAGAAATAAAACTGTAAGACCAAATTTGGAATGGCAGCGTAACCGAGAAAGAGAGTTCATTTCTTTTGTGAAAATAAAGCACAAAAGCGTGACTCCGAATAATAACTACTCCTCATTCTTTCTTTATTTTTATGGTGTTTTAAATTTACTAATCATACTGTTTTTGACTAACTTGAGTATTATCAATTGGTGATAATCCCGTCCAAATTATTAGTTCAGCCGGAAATCCGCTACATTCCTTAATTACTCCGAATTCCTTTTATCCTCGAAATTCCTTAAATTCTGTACGTTTTTTTAATTTTCTGAATTTCTTGAATCATCTGCATTCCTTGAATTCTATAAATGCCTTGAATTGTTTGAATTCTCTGATTTCGCCGAATATACTGAATTCTCTGAATTTACTAATTTATTTAAATTTATTGGATTTTCTGAGTATCAGGAATTCTGTGAAATCCTTTAATTTTTAGAATTCCTTGAATTTTCTGAATTTCTTGTATTCTGCCATGTACTTGAATATCTTCTATATTTTGAATTCTTTTACAATTAGAAATTACTTCAATTTTCTTAATTCTCTCAATTCCTTAAATTGTCCGAATCTCATAATTTCTCTAAATATTTTGAAATCTTTGAAATTCGGGGATTTTAGTAATTCAGGAAATAAAAAAAATTTCTAAGCAAAATAATCAAAGAAATTTAATCAAAAAAATTCTCGTGTCATTTATGTAAATACGAGTAACACGTTCATTCTGCAACACTGATCCGACCCAGGTTGCTTATCGAACTCTCTAGTGATCACCCAGAGCAAAAAGGCTTATAAATTCGTTCTGTGAGGTTCCCGAAACGGACTCATTTGGTATCCAAGTTATTTTGTTTCAGGCTACATTCCCACTACTGGCATCTTTTTATTCACTATTTTTCAGCATACTTTCTGTCCTGGCATACTTCTCTAGTTTTCTTTACGCCATTGCATTTTTGCACCACGCAAGTGGGACGCCAGGAAGAAGTGGTAATTTCATATCATGTAAATTGATGTAGTTTTTCTTTCAACCTTTTCATCACAGAATATTGACGATAGGGAAAAGGGGAAAAGATTGAAGAAAAAAGAGGAAGGGGAAAGAGAAAATGTAAGAGGGAAATACGAAAAAGGTAAAAAGGGTGAAGGGAACATAAAAATGTTGAAAAGGAAAAGGTTAAAAGGGGAAGTGGAAACGGGAAAGGTAAACATAATAAAAGAATATGAAAAGGGAAAAGGGAAGAAGAAAATAAGAAAGCGGAAAGGGTGAAAAGGGAAAGAGGAAAATATGGAAAGGAAAAAAGAGACGAAAAAAGGTGAAGAAAGAATTGAAAAAAACAAGGAAGAAGGAAACGGGGAAATAGAGAAACAGAAAAGTGTGACAAGGGAAAGAGGATGTAATGGGCAATGGGGAGAAAGAAAATGGGAGGAGATTGAGAGAGTGGAAGGATTGAAAAGGGAAGCGTGTAATTAGGAAGGAGAAAAGAAGAACAGGGTATAGGAAAAGTAGAAAAAGACTGGAGGGAACGAGGAAAGGATGAAAAGTGAAAGATTAAAAGGGGAGAGGAAAAGGGGAAAGCATAACAGTAACAGGGAAGGACGGAAGGGAAGGAGAAAATGAGAAACCGGTAAGGGAGAAAAAAAAGGAGAAAGGCGGGAATGGGAAAAGGATAAATAGAAAAATAAAAGGGGAAAGGGAGTATAGAAAAATGCAAAATTTTAAAGGTAACGTTAAAGTCGAGGAAGGGGAAATAGGCAAGGATGAACAGGAAAAGGGGATATGGTAAAGGTGAATGGGAAAAAGGAAAAGGAAAGGGGAGATGAGAAAGAGTGAATGGGAGAAATTGCAAAGGGCAAGGGAAGCGGTCAACAGAATTGGGAACGGGGAACGGAAAATAAAATAGGAGAAATGAGAAACGGAAAGGGAAACGAGGTATGGTAAACGGGAAATGAGAAAGGGTCAAAAGGGGTGAAAATGGAAATGGGGGTGAGGAAAAGTGGAGTAAAAAACTAGAAATGGGAATAACTGAAAAGGGAAAAGTGAAAAAGGGGAAGTAAAATGGAAATGTTGAAGGAGAATGGGAAATGGAAAAGAAAAATGAAAATGATAAAGGGAAATAAGAAAGTGTAAAGGAAAACGGAAGGGTAAAATGAGTGAATAGAAAAGGAAAAATGGTGAAAGAAAGAAATAAGAGAGATGCAGAGAGATTTCTCGATCCATACTCTGTCACGTCGTGCGCACCAATCTTCCTTTATCTGCTTCACATATTTGTTTTCAAGGGCTCTTGTTGCCCGAGTTTTATTTACGTGAATTTGGTGTTTATGTGTCTGATTTACTAAAAATAATCCCAAATAATGTACTAAAAATGAGAATGATAATTACTAAATCTGCCAGCTGTAATGATATTTTCCGTATTTCATTCTGAGATTGATAAATAAAGGACACTAAGTCTGATATTGACTACAGACTACAGACAAACAGATACATTTGTAAAAAAAAAATTCTGATTTGAGGCGACGCAAAACGTGCAGATTTTAGGAAAACTGACCACATCCAATTTTGCATCAAACTGATACCTTCCAATTAGGATGAGAAGGTAAAAACACAAGAAATGAATGCTGAGCTATTAATTAGCTCTATCAAGACGCAAAGGATGTGCTTAAATACAAGTAACTCAGGCAAAAAAATGTTGCCATAAAACCGCGCGTCCCATACAGGCTGGACCTTTTGAAAAAAGGTCCATAACTGTTTTATTTTTCCATTTAAAAATGAATACAAGAAAGCACATTCGAGATATGACTTATTACTATCGAATTACAAAAAGAAGCGGATACAAAAGAAATTAATTTCAAAAATACCAGACATAAATTTGGCATCATGAGTTAGGTCACAATGATTAATTATTACCCAAAAAGCGTAACTTTGGAGATTACGTTCTTATGCCTCGAGATACTTCAGTTAATCTTTTCATAACCACAAATCTTCATTTTTTTTACAGAACTACATGCTTCGGGAGAAAGTTCAACCAGACAAGATAGTGGCCAATCCTCTCCCCAACATAGTGACCAATATTCTTACGTAGCTACTGGCGAAGGTCGCCATGATCCTGATCAGCAATATCACAACTTGAATTACCCACATAACCAATTCCTTCCAAACAATCCATATTTGTCATATGGTGGCCAACCTTCTTATTCATATCCTCACAAATATCTTACCCTACATGAACACCAAGCTACTGAGGAATATCATAACCCACCTCCTGAGGAATATCATAACCCACCTCCTGCGGAATATCATAATCCACTTTCTGTGAAATATCGTAAAGAAATTGGCTCATATATTCCATTCTCGCCATATGGTGACCAACCTTTTCACAAATATCTGACCCTCCATGAGCACCAAGCTACTAAGGAATATCATAATCTACCTTCTGAAGAACAACGTAACTTAAATGGCTCACATGAACGGTCTTGTACACATGGTGGTCAATCCTCTCACCAACTTAGTAACCAAATTCCTAATCCGACTGCCCCTCATGGCCGAAACCACCTACCTAACTCAATCATCCCAGGTGACCCTGAACCAAATTCTACCATCAAGTATTTAAACCGGGTAATTGGGATTTGGCGAAATCATCTTGATCAAGTGTGCCATGTTCAGCTTCTAGGCTTAAATGTTTATCCAGACGAGGTGTATAAAAAGCATAACATGTATATAACCCGTGCTATATTTGATACAGACTTTCATATTGTCGTATACATAAATCAAGATATGGAAGTTATAGGAGCTACGCTTCCACCTGACAAAGCAGGTATACATTCATTTAAAAAATTTTTAATTTATTGCAATTAATTTTAAAAATGGCAATATTTTTTTGTCACCCTGAAAATATTTAATTGACAAACAATTGTTGCACTATTAGGAAAATTTCAAACAAATAATGTGTAAAAACACGAAATTAACCAATGCTTATCGCAAATTATTGGTAACATGAATTTTCATTTCATATTAAAAAAAGAATTAATCAAAGTCGTTATCAAAAAATTTCGAAGAATGTTTAATTTGTTACAATTTTTTTAATATTGCAATCTTTTTTGTTCACATTGAGAATAAATAATAAGTAATTGTTAGACTATAAAAAAATTGAAATTCAAACGAGAGATACTGAATAAAATACGTAATTAAACTGTTTTTGAACCGTTAATAATATCAATTTTCAATAATATGAAAGAAAGAATATTTTCATTCTCAAGCTAGTTTTCTATTCTACAACTTTATCAATATTTGTTTACTCTAGAAATACTATTCTTCATAACATAAGAAGTCGGAAATATTCGACATATTTTAACAGAAGATATTTTTAAAGCATAATTAATTTTTATAAATGTCTTATGATAAAAGAAAGTAAATTATTTTCTAGCATTAAAAGGAAATATAAATTTGAATAGGTTAGTTCAATGAAGCGTTAGTTTTAATTTTCGATAATCATTATAAATATAAATAAAATTGAAATTTTCAATAATTATCATAAATTTTATTAAAATTCAAATTGACAGTTTTACAGTTTATAATATTAACTTATAAGAATTTTAAAAACTGAATTATCGCTTTGTAGAATTATTATTGGTACTCTTTAAAAAGTATAATCGTGTTTAATCATCACAATAATGTCTTCATTACTTTTCATTAGTTTTTATTTATTTATTGGACATTTAATATGCTAAAAATATTTTGTTTAGATAAGTATAGACAAGAAAAGTATATTTACAATTTAAATATATTTAATTTGTATTTTCCCTATACGTTTGAATAATGACCGGCCAAAAAGTACAACCAGCGCCGGTACACTGTGGGAAAAAAACACTTTTTTCGGACAAAAATCAACCGACTCCTGAATTCTCAAAGGATCAGAACTTTTTTTCAACACTCTTGAAGAATCAAGATTTAACGTACGGGTGCAAGTTTTTTAAATTTGTTATTTAATAATTCGTTCTGCAACTTAACATTTGCAATAGGTTTATGTTATATGCGATATTTACTTAGCCCCATACATTGATATTTTTTCAAAAAGGTATATAATTAGCAAATTTACTTTTTTTAACATAACTATTACTTATAAATAAATATCCTGCATTTTGTTCATTGTTATAAACAAATTAATGCATTAAACTGTTGACTCCGGCAAATTCGGAATTCAAATGTATTACTAACATAGATTTTGCACGATAAATGTATAGGATAAATTTTCAATTTCAAACAAGCACCAAAAAACAATAATAGTTAATAGTTGAAACCAATTGACTTATTTGTTTTCACATGTAGAACAAAAATGACACACATTAGGGTATAAGGAAACTATATTCGTCATTTTCATCAACAATTTTTATAAACAGATTCACTTATTTGTTATCTATATGCATAGAAAATTTTATTTTTCGTAAAATATTTATTTTCATGTGAAGAACAAGAATCAATTTAGAAAATTGCAGTGACACTTAGATCAGTGAATTTATTCGTATAAATTGTTTATAACAATAATAAGTGTTCTTAAATGAAAGTCAGTTGTGCACAAGTTGTATTCTTTAAATAGAAATAAATTATTCCACAGAAACGACAAATTTTCTATGCATATATATGGAAAATAAGTGAATGTTTTTTTAAAATTGTTTATGAAATGAAAAATATTGCTTCATGAAATTAAAATGAGTTACATTCTTGTTCACTACATAAAAGTAAATGATTCCACAAAAAGAAAATTTTTCTTTGCAAACAAATGCCAAATAAGTGAATTTGTTTAGAAAATTGTTTATAAAAAAGTATTTTTCATGAAACACAAATATATACCATTCTTTTTCTTCACATTAAAATAAGTGATTCTTTAAAAAAGAAAAATTTTCTAATTATATAAATGCCAAATAAATGAATTTGTTTAAAACAATTAAGAATATTCTTTCATAATGCTCTAATATATACCATTTTTGTTATTTGCCTGAAAAAAATGATTGCGTAGAAGCGAATCTTTTTTATGTTTATAAGGGCCAAATAAGTGAATTTGTTTATAGAAATTGCGTAAATTATATACATATATACATACATATATACATTCGAATTCCGAATTCGCAGGCCTTAACAGTTGTGTGCATTCATTTGTTTATAACAATTAGCAAAATGCAGGAGATTTATAAAGCTACAGGTTTGTTCAAAAAATCAAATTACGAATTATATAACTTTTTGCGATGGCGCCTGTCTGTCTCTCCGTCTGGCCGTCCGTCGGTGAACACGATAACTCTCGAAAAAATTACGATACAGATAGATCTTCGGCACACTTTTTTCAGGTCCTAAAAAAAGGAAAAGTTGATTAACCAGACATTTTGGATAAAAATGTCAAAAGTAAGCGCATTTTGAACATTTTCGAGATCCCTTTTTTCTGAATTTTAAAATTCCATGTACGAATATTTATAGTATTGAAAAGGACAGAAAATTTATGGGCCCCCGAAGCGGGCCGATTTTTATCTTTATATAATCGCAAATCTCCTTTTCTAGATTACCTTCCGATGTACCAAACTAGATTCTACATTCTTTGTCCTGAAGGAATTTTTATGGTGCAACTCCATAGGTTTACACGAGAGGTGTTATCATTGAAACTTAATTTTGATCACCATGATTCTCCAAAAGACCCTAAAATTCGCCATGAGTATGAAATTGAAGAAGTATCGAAATCTATTGGCGGCATACACTTTAACGTCACCATTCAAAAAAAGCCAATATTTAGAGTTTGGGGGGGTTATCTTGACCCAGCTCGGACTTCAAAGGATTTAACTCAAACCCCTGAAATTAAGCAGAAGAAGAGGAAACGCACCAAAAAAGAAGATATTAAGTAATTTCTTAAACATACTTTATAAAGAAACAAGTATATTATTTATGATATATTAGATAAGTAGGTAATATGTTGAAAACCTATAAAAATAATAATGTCATTTTTTTTATAATTAACAAAGAACCTGATGGTGGTCTCAGTTTTGACATTGAGGATGAATTTCATGGTTATTTCAAAGTCAACTTTAAAAAAAATTGGAAACGCCCTTTTCTGACACCGGCAAATGAAAGAAAAGAATATGTTAAATTCCAATACGGACTCAGGTCATATGTTCCGGATAACCTTAAAGTTCACCCTAAGGTCATTTTAATTTAAAACAATGTTTTTTTATGACCATAATACATATTTGACCGTACGATTTCCCTTTATTTCGATTGCCGGTGACAAGCTGAAGCTTTTCATTATAAAAAAATTTGACCTTGAAATAACCATGAAGGTCATCAAGTTTATCCCCAGTGTAAAAAATACACATTGATCACATACACATTCATCATTGGCGACCTCAAAAACCCCTTGGGTAATGTTTTTCGTTAACGCTAAAAATCTACCTCGCCCAACCTGAGTGGTCATGACCTTCAAAGGGCCGCCAGGTAGTGGCATAGCCAGGGTTTGACAAAGGGGGGGTTTTCATGTCTGAACAGAAAGTGAAATACTACTTACAGAGAAAAATTAGGGTGATATAGTAAGACATAAAATTTCTAAATATCATATTTATTATTATATTATTCCTATTTGAACATTAATATTTTCAATGTTTATTTAATATTGTACTCAGTCTAATAATAACAATAATATGAAGAATAATATTTCACTGTAGTCTAGTATTATTTTGTTCTATTCGGCTAGTCTAGTATTTAAATTTATATTTTAATTTTTAGGCGTCGCGGGGTTTTTATAAGAACATTAAAAATACCCTCAGGATTCGGTGATTCATTTCGGTGTATATTCAATAAAGCTTCACCATTCAACCTTGTTTCTCCCATCAAGTTTTGCAAGTAATTTTTTGAACGACGAAGAGTGGAAAATCCCAGTGGGCAAAAAATTTGGCAACGCCTTTACGACATCGTTACGACATCTTTACGACAACTTCGCGACATCTTTACGACATCCTGTGTCCATGTCGTTACAGTGTCTTTACGATATTGTAAAGACATCGTCAGTATATACGGCATATTTACGATATCGTAAAAATGACTTAACGACATGGACATAGGATGTCGTAAAGTTGTCGTAACGATGTCGTAACGATGTCGTAAAGACGTCGCCAAATGTTGTGCCCACTGGGATGAATTTTTGTTGGTACACGTTGATACTGTCAAAGTAGCTAATATTTCCAACAAAATGCAAATATTTGGAAAAACATGAGCGTTACAAATTGATCATGCTGTCGCTGCGGTTTTGGTCTATTGAGTGGAAGCTTCTAATGTGTCCCCTAAGGGTTTACATGTTTCTTACACGTTCTCTATTCCTTTACACACCCTTAACACATTTACTTGGTGGTGGAATGAGGACCTACAGTTTAAGGTGGGTTCCGAACCACCAAGAGCAACAGCCTTAAGTACTTAGAGAAAACCTTTTTCTCTAGAGGTACCGGTCCCACGACTCTCCGGAGATGAACAACTCCCTTGCTAGGCTAGTTTTCACCGCATAGGCCACCGAGACTCTTCCAGAGTGCGAAGCGGGAATCGAACCCGCAAGCCGAAGGAGTGGGTCCAAAGCCTACGCTTTAGCCCCTACGACCATCGTCCCACTACTGCTGCGGTTTTGGTCTTATTGCCTTTTCAATTTTCGATAATTTGGTATACCAAAGTTCTAATTCCACGTTCAATTTTTCTTAAGGATCATTCATATCCATTTCGTAGAACTTAGTTAGCGCTTCGTAGCTTTTAAGATGCTGTGGTGAAATCCTCGAAGGGTCTGCTGGTAAGAGACATTCAAGTTCTTTTAAAATTCCTTTATGCTGGAGAAACTTTGACTCTATTTAAATTATAAAAAAATCTAGAAAGGGAACGAATATACTTGATAAAAAAAACGACAAGACCGAGGAATTAAAATTACAAAACAAGGAATGTTTAAATTATTACTTTAGTACCGATTAAAATTATCCTTTTAAATTGCAATTTAAACAATTTTTTGAGCACGTGTGGGCTTTTTGGCATAAAATACAGCAGTGAAATATCCTGTTAAATACGAAATTTCTAGTTTTAAAATCTCTATAGAATTCAAATGTTCAAGAAAAGAGTTAAACTACAATTCTTAAATTCTCCCAAAAAATTACTTTACTTTTTATCCAGAAGTTAAGAATTTTCTTCAGAAAAAAGGGGTGAAATAAATAAGACTTTTCTTATAGAGCGTCATTGATTGAAATTCCCAAAAATTAAGAAGACTTTCTTAGCCTCCAGGAATGTAAAAAAATTGAAACGCAAGAAAGTTTTAAAACTCTGCAAACAAGATATTTTTAACCTTTCATTGAGCACGAGTAACTAAGCTGCATATCTATTATTTCTAAATCAATTATACTTTCTGAGAAACGCAATACGATATTTTTTCGCGTTGTAGCAATTTCCAATTGTAAAATTGTTTATTTTGCGACCCGCCCTAATAACTCAAAAATTGTTTATTTCCATTTCTTTTCAAAAATTCGCCTTCAATTCTCTTCCAAAGTTAGTTACAATTAAATATAATAATATTTTTCTCAATTTTATAATACGTGTTTATCAATGCTCAGTTTTTAGATTGAGATAAATAGTGAATGCATCTTTATTAAACATACTGGTTCTTTTTGATCATTCATGAAAATATTAATTGAAAATGTAAAAAAAAATAATTCTCATATAAACATTCCAGTGATATTTAAAAAAATTTATCAAAATTTTTTTAATTGGTTGAACAATATACTTAAGTCGAAATATAGCCCCTACTTTGAGACTCTTCACGCTAATTTTTCATACGATTTTTGCCCCTATACTTTAGCAGTCTTATGGGCACAAATTTCCGAATCTTCTATTTAGGGCTTCAAAATAGAGGCTTAGTTTCTGTTTCTAATTTATCGTTCCAAACTCTTCCTGTACAGAATAAACTTATTTGATGGAACATTAAGAAAAAGGAGCAAGAAGAAGACATACTGACATTTGCGTAATGTTTCAAGTTACTTCGTACACTGACAAAAAATATCCATTACATTTTATAGAACTAATCCTATAGTATAGGATACGCTGGGTAGTATAATAAAAGTTAAAATCGTCGTTGTTTTACATTGCGTTGAACTAATTGCGAAACTATAGAGAACAATTTTATAAAATCATCACCGATTTTTCGCCACAAAAAATTAATCTTCTGTATTATTATATTATT
Source organism: Belonocnema kinseyi (assembly GCF_010883055.1). NCBI lineage: Eukaryota > Metazoa > Arthropoda > Insecta > Hymenoptera > Cynipidae > Belonocnema > Belonocnema kinseyi. The sequence continues at coordinate 127,320,265 of NC_046657.1, read as the reverse complement.
ATTATACTCTAATATTTGTTACCATGCTCAAAGACACAATTGAGGAGTTCTGGACAAGAAGGCGACAGGCGTCCAAAAAGGGTCAAAAGTTAATTTCTAATGTTTTTTTTAATCCGAATGAAAAACCACGTTTTTAGACTTTCACATTAAAAAAGTGAGCGATGAAGTTTGAGCCACGACAAACTTGAAGCGAACGAATTTTCCGCCAATGTATTGGCCAACTTTTTGGAAAATCTCAATTCGATTTGATTTTTAGTTCTATAATTACAGCGACTTTATTACGAGCTCGCGACGCGACACCACAGGATTTTTCAGGAGACGCCGCCTGAAGCCTGAAACATCGCCCTTGTAGATCCTTTGTTTTGTCCACTCGCTCGCACTAGTCAGCGTTCCGGCGGCGTCCCCTGAAAAATCCTGTAGTGTCGCGTCGCGAGCTCGTAATAAACTCGCTGTAATTATGGAACTAAAAATCAAATGGAATTGAGATTTTCCAAAAAGTTGGCCACCCCAGTGGGCAAAAAATTTGACGACATCTTTACGACATCGTTACGACATCTTCACGTCGTCTTTACGACATCCTATGTCCATGTGGTTTCGGTGGCTTTGCGATATCGTAAAGACATCGTCAGATCAGACGATTCATTTACGATATCGTAAAGACACCTTAACGACATGGACATAGGATGTCGTAAAGATGTCGTAACGATGTCGTAAAGACGTCATCAAATTTTGTGCCCACTGGGAATACATTAGCGGAAAATTCGTTCGCTTGAAGTTTGTCGTAGCTCATCCTTCCTCGCTCACTTTTTTAATGTTAAAGTCCAAAAACGTGGTTTTTCATTCGGATTAAAAAATAAAACATTAGAAATTAACTTTTGACCCTTTTTTGACACTGAAAATTTGCAGCCCGAGAGAAAAACTGTAAATGGAGACTCTGCTTCATTTTCCAAGAGCTATCTAACTATATTTTTGTTTTTTTTTAAATTTCGAACATTATTCATATTTTAGAATTTTCTTAAAATCTTAAAACTCATTTAAATTCTACCGAAATTCCTCAAAAATTCTTGAAAATGATTTAAAATCCCTTAAATTCATTAAAAATATCTTGAACTCTTTTAAATAATTCGAAAACTTTGGAATTATATTATAAACTTGAAAATTTTTCAAAATATAATCTCTTTATATACTTAAAAATATTTTTAAATTACGTGAAGATCCTTGAAATCCTTTCAATTTTGGAAAATTATTAGAAATTTTAAACAATATTCAATCGATTGAAATGCCAGAAAATCTCTCAAAATCACTAAAAATCTCTTAAACTCATAAAAAGTATTTTAAAGTCTTTAAAACCTTTTGAAAATTCTTTTACTTTTTGGAATTCTTTTAAAATCTTTTAAAATTCCTGAAAATTACTTTAAATCTTTTGAAATTCATTTATAAACTTTAATCTTTTTTAATTTAAAAGAATTGTTAAATCCCGTTAAATTATTTTGAGATTCATTAAAATCATTTTAAACACTTGAACATATTTTGTCGCAGAATTTCTCGAGAAGGAAATATGTTATTTTTGAAAGGAAATTACACTTTTTTCGTGTTTTTAAAATTTGAAGAAAATTGGTTGAATTTTGGAAAGTTTAATCAGAAATTAAAAAATTATTAGTTTTCATTTGATTTGAATTAAACACAAATAATTAAAATCTTAAAGACTTTAATTTAAAAAAAAGTTTTAATATCACAATTTTTGGTGAATATAAATTTTGTCAGTTTAAAATAAAATTCGAATTCTTAAAGTTTCAAGTTTCTGGAGTAGATTTTTGTTACATTTTTAATATTTCCCATTTAAAATTATTACTTACTTTGAAAGTTTGTGTTTAGTGTAATTAAATTTATTCTTTGATTTTATAACAATTCGCCTTATTAGCTTGAAGGTCAAATTATAATTTTGTTCTGTAATAACAATTTGAAGTTCCAGAATTCCAGAAGCTTCAACTTTGAATGATTCAATTTAGTTTCTAAAATAAAATTGTCAAATCTTGATCGCTTTGAATTTATAATTTTTCAAATCTAAAAGGTTTTAATTCTTAATTATTTAATTTTGAACGCTTTTAAATATAAATATAATTTTCCATGATATAATCTTAAAATATTCAGTTTTTAAGATTTTGACATTGCCCTATTTTCTAAATCTCTAAACTGTAGTCATGCAATTTCGTGATTCTTCAATTCAAAAGAAAATTGCGTGAAAGAAAAATCTTTTTCTTTAGAAGCTGTAGTAACTAATTTGGAGTTATTTTCCTAATGGGTACACAATTTGTCGACGTCTTTGCGACATCGTTACGACAACTTTACGACAACTTTACGATATCCTATGTCCATGTAATTAAGGTGTCTTTACGATATCTTTAAAACGTCGTATGATCTGACGACTTTATTAAGATATCGTAAAGGCACCTTTACGACACGGACATAGGATGTCGAAAAATTGTCGTAAAGATATCGTAACGATGTCGTAAAGTCGTCGCCAAATTTTGTGCTGACTGGGTTTTGTAGTACAGAAAAAACTCAATATAATTCCCTTAATTCCAAGAACTTCTCAAATTCTGTGACTTCCATAAATTTAATAAATTCTATAAACTCCTTAAATACTCTAAATTCCATGAATGCCATACATTTCGTGAATTCCTTCATTTCCATAAATTCTGCGAATTCTGTGTTTTTTGTAAATGTAATGAATTTGGTGAATTCCCTGAGTTCAATGAATACCTCGAACTCGGCGAATGCCTTGAATTCGGTGAATTCCTTGGCCTTCATGAATTACGTGAATTTCTTGTGCACAATATATGTCTCACAAACTCTCTGAAACATGTATTTGAATTCTAGAGGATGAGTTCAGGATTTAAAAGACTTACAATAAATGTATTACAGTTTCGTCATTCCAGTACTATATTTGCAATTTCACCTTACGCTTGTATTGTAGAACTGTTGTAGAGGCCCAGTGGACACAAAATTTAGCAACGCCTTCACGACATCGTTACGACATCCTATGTCCATGTCGTGACAGTTTCTTTACGATATCGTAAATACATCGTCAGATCATACGGCATATTTACGATATCGTAAAAATGACTTAACGGACATAGGGTGTCGTAAAGTTGTCGTAAATATGTCGTAACAATGTCGTAAAGACGTCGCCAAATTTTGTGTCCACTGGACGTATTTTAGAATTCCAAACATTTTCAACGGTGTATTGATGAAACAAGTAATTAGTTTTACATACACAAGAAACATTATCATTTCTTCAGGGCTTTGCATAGTCCTAATTAAAAAGTGTATGGTTTGAAATAAAAAAGTGTTCACTTTAACATAACTTTCATTTTCTAAGATAAACTTTCAGTTTTGTAAAGCATAATATTTTAAAATTATAACGTGGGTCACTCATTAAGTTACCAGTCTCACAAAAAATTAAAACTTAAATAAGATTCTTTTCTTTTTAATTATCGTCCCTTGTGACGAATACGCATACTGTTGAAAATTTATGTGGAAACTCCCACAATATGGATTGGAAGTTTATTCCGGAAACGCAAGGTATTGCTACAATACCTAATGTTGTAGTTTCCAAATACTGGAATTGGTATGATACCTGAAATGTATTGGAATTTTATGATACAAGTCCAGTAGTCATTTTTTGGAAGACTTGGTCCTGGCAAAAAAAATTTGGAAAACACGAAAAATGTTGCTAATGTGTAGTATATCACGCGCATATTTTTGTAAAATTCAAGGAATTTATGGATTTTAACAACTTCGTGGAATTCACAGAATTTACGGAATTTTTGAATTCGCGGAATTCTTATAACGTCCGAAATTCACGGATTTCATGCAATTAGCTGAATTTATGGGATTCGAGGAATTTAATGAATTAATGGAATTTAAGAAAATAACAAAATTGAAGAAAATCAGGAAATTCACGCCTTCATGAAATGCATGCAATTCATAAAAATCATGAATTTCATGGCTTTCGCGGAATTCATGGATTTCACGAAAATTATGTAATTCGCTAAATTCACGGAATTCAAGCAATTCACAGAATCTAATTAATTCATGAAATTTAGGAAAATCGTGGAATTCATGGTATTCACGGAATTCAAGGAATTCATAAAATTTAATGTTTTAATGAAATTCAATAAAATCACGGGTGTTACGGAAGCGACTTTGAACCTTCCTCCCACTTAATTTTAGGAATATATATAGCCGACTACCGCGCTCAAGGGCCAGTCAGTAATACTCTTCGATTGTGACTGTTTTGTGTGGAATAAAGAAACGGTTGAATTGAGGTTATCAATTCAACATTATTTTTAAAAAGTTGTCGTTACTCTGTAGCGCATAACATTTTCTGGCGATCCTGCCAGGATCAGTTCCTCGACCAGATCTTTAGGAAGGTCACAAGGAACTGATCAATTGGAATCATTGGCGAAATTTAAGAATGTTACGAAATTCTCAACACGTAGTTCGGACCAACCCACGGGTGGCCCGATAACCAGTTAATAAAAGATTAAATCTATTGGGGTGGACTTATAGTAGCCCCATTTTACGAAAGATTAAACTTTATTAACTCAACAGGAAGAGGAATTAAATCAGAACGTCAAGGACAACACAGGATCAACTTCCCGATTTCACGACTTCAGTGGAGTGCAGAAAAGGAAAGAAGATTCAAATAGCCCTAGCAGAAACAATTGTAAGTAGGGATCTTTAGAAATAAGAAGTGTTAGATCTCATGTACAGCTTGAGGATATTTTTAGGCAATTTTATGATTAAATCATAAAATTTGTGCCAAATACCACCAAGCTTTAGGCTTGCGTCCGTATACACGCTAAGGTGCTCCCTGGCCTCTCTATTCGTTAATAAAAAACAAATCTACCTGAAATTTCTTGGCATTGTAGTAGAACGATCCCAAGAAACCAAGGTTTAAACGCGGAAATTGTTACGAAAAATCAAAAAAGATCAAACAACAATTTACAAGAGAATTAAAATTTCTTTTCAAGGAAAGTAGGTAGTTCATAAATAAAGTTGTTTGAGAATCTTTTGTCCTTTTTGATAAAGAAACTGGTATTTTACGCGTATAGAAATAACAGCACTGGTTACGCTACCGACACGTCAGACACAGAAAAAGAATTACCGATAGTCAAGGTTGTTTCTCCCTATCTAACAGCAAATATGGCAAGTGGGGACCCTCTCCTAAATTCTCCTTCATCATCCCAAACAACTCCTCAAACAAGAACTGACGTAATGCTACAAACCATATTAGATAGACTCGATTTAATGGATCGCAATTTTGATGTCCTGACAAAAGAAAATACAAATAGAATCGCGGAAGACCAAAAGTTAGCTCAACTAGCAGGTGGAAAAGGGGATATAGAGACAGATTTAGGTCCCGAATTGACGGAAGATTTAGATGAAGATTATGAACCAAAACTTAGAAAAGAAGAGAAGTCGAAACAGCGAGTATACGAAAGTAAAAGCATAACAGCTCGTAATTTCGAATTAAAAAATAACTCAAGCCGAGCCCCTGAAAATAAATTTAAGATTCAGGTTGAATACATTCCAGTCAAAGATACGAGGGTAGTTCAATAAGTCCTTAGAATGAAGTATAAAAACAATTTTTTTTGGGTAAATTTTTTTTTATTTTTCAACGTAATCTCCTTGGAGCTCTAT
>NC_046657.1:127312368-127314456 GCF_010883055.1 Belonocnema kinseyi | reverse complement strand
ATCTAGTCGGGAGTGGTGCTGACTGAAAACAGATGATTTGGAGCGATTCGCGCGCCATATGTTGGTCATTCTAAGGACTTATTGAACTACCCTCGTATAATCAGAACCATTAGAGAGATCTCCGGTCATGACGCCATGGGCGTAGAGGATTTCATAAAATCTATTAAGAAAGCTAAAAAAAAGATGTAGCCAAGAGGACCTATTACTAGACTTTGTAGTAGCTGAGAAAGTGAAAGGGAACGCGGAAAGGGCCATCCGATATACTAGTATAAAAACGTATGATGACCTGTTTGATGCATTACGTCAGAATCTATCACAAACAGGTTCGGTTTCAGCACTTAGATCTAGGCTAGAAAACTGTAAACAAGGACCGACAGAACTAGTTCAAAATTTTAGTTTAAGATATAAACAGATAGTAAATGAGTTGAAATACGCAGTACAAAGTGAACACTCGTCTACTAATGAAAGGAAAATCGCTTTAAACATTGAGGACAAGGAATGCTTAAAACGATATCTATTAAATTTGAAAAGAGAAATCGGTCTCCAAGTAAAAGCACAAAAACCCGCGAGTCTGATAGAAGCCCAGAACCAAGCGATAGAAACAGAAATGTGGTTACGTGAGGCGCAACCAGTTCATTCGTCAATCCCACCAAATATACCCAAGCCAGTACATCGTCCGATACGACGAACGTACTCAACTCCAACACACAAAGTACCCAATCATTCGATGCCACTGTCCAGTAGAACTAAGATGAGAGCAAGACAATACCCGATTCAACAGGTCGAGTTTCTGAATTGTTACAAAATTCCAGACTAGCACACTTAGAAAAAGGGATTAAAGAAGAAATTAGAAAAGTTAAAGTAAAATATAATGAAATCTTCACACTGCCTGGAGTCCCATCACCTTGTACAAAACTAACACACCATACAATAACTTTAAACTCAGGAAAAATAGTTAACTTGAATTCTCACAAACACCCTGAAGCCCATAAACAATTTATCGAAAATGAGTGCAAGGAACTGCTCGCGAAAGGAGTCATAAGACCATCAGACTAACCTTACAACTCACCCCTTTAGGTCGTACCAAAGAAAGGAAATAAATTAAGAATGGTCGTTGATTACAGACAGATAAATAAAGACACAGATCAGGATGCATACCCGTTACCCATTATCGATGATATATTGGATCAACTGGGCCAAGCCAAGTTCTTTTCGGCGTTCGATATGAGCGCGGGCTTCCATCAGATCCTAATGGATGAAAACTCAAAAGAATACACAGCATTTTCGACAAACCGAAGGCACTTCGAGTACAATAGGATGCCCTTCGGCTTAAAAAATGCTCCAGCTACATTCCAACAAATGATGGATAGTGCATTCAGAGGATTAATAGGTAAAAAATGCTTTGTATACATGGACGATATTGTAGTATTTGGAACATCCATAGATCGGCATAATAAAATCTACCCGATGTATTCGGAAGAATTAAGAAACTAGGGTTACGACTAGAACCATCAAAATGTGAATACCTTAGACCCGAACTTGAGTATTTAGGACATGTGATAACGAAAAACGGGGTTAAGCCCAATCCAGCAAAAACTGAGTGTGTAAGAAATTTTAAAATATCTACATCGGTTAAACAAGTGCAATCGTTCCTTGGATTAGCAGGTTACTACAGAAAATTTATAAAAAATTTCTCAAGTATCGCTAAACCCTTAACGAACTTAACTCAAAAAGATACAATTTTTGACTGGACTTCCAAATGCCAAGAAAGTTTCTACAAACTTAAGGATCTCCTCTGCAGTGCACCCGTTCGACGCTTTCCTAACTTTAACGAACCTTTTACACTCACAACTGACGCATCAAACCAAGGTCTAGGCGCCGTGCTTTCACAAGGAAATCACCCATGCCTTTATATATCCAGAACTCTCAATAAAGCCGAAGAAAACTATAGTACATCTGAAAAAGAGCTATTAGCGATCGTGTGGACTTGCAAAAGATTGCGGCAATACCTTTTGGGTAAAAAATTCATCATACAAACTGACCACAAAGCTCTAGTTTGGTTACATAACGTAAAAGATCCAAGTTCCA
>NC_046657.1:127309996-127312268 GCF_010883055.1 Belonocnema kinseyi | reverse complement strand
TTCAGATTACCTCCGATTCCATCGTATGGTCCTTTTCCATGGGCAGTTGGATGGAAAGTCCAGTCTGCCGGGATGCCAAAATCTTTTTCATGGCACAGAAGGTTTGCAAAGTTGTATTTGTTCATAAAATGCTGTGGTGCTCCATCTGTGACATAATGAAATTTCTTAGGATTGAAACTCTTCTTAAGATAGTCAACAATTAATCTTTGGTATAAATGCACAGCAACTGTGTCATGGTGTAAGTTTTCTGAAATAATAGCTATGCTCACATGCTTCAATTCGTTTTTCTCTTATTAGAGATAACTACTGTAAACATGGACGCCTGAGCATTAGTCCAATGAGAAGATTGCATCGCATTTTGAAACACGTAAGCATAGTTTTCTGCAAAATCGAACATAATCAAGAAATGTTCAACTAATAATGTGGCTTTGAGGTTGTTCAGGAATGATGCCTGCTGCTTTGCATAAAATTCATGAGACTTTAAATTCAATATTTTTTCGCAGAGTCGTTCAAGAAAGATGTCGGTTTCTGCTACCTCGGTCATTAGATTACTTCTGTCCGTTTGTTGCCAAACTTGATATCTTAATTTGGTGACGCAGTTCTCATCTAAAATTGCAGTCAAATATTCTTTCAGGACTTGAATGCCAGGATAGCATCTAACATCAGATGCACATTTTCGTGATATATACACACGCAAACCGTATGTGTGCCACTCCCTCCAGCCAAAACACAATTTCGTGGTCTGAGTTGTGCAAACTTCGAGTGCGAGCGTGAGGACTCCCTCTACAACCGGCTCTGTAACTCAATGAATTTCAATTTGTCCATTTTCTTATTAGATATTTTTTATAGTAAAAAAGTCAAGCTTTCTTTTGAGACTATTTAAAAAAAATCGTAGATGCCTAAATTGCGAAAAAAGTTAAATAAACAATTGATTTATTGAAAAAATTGTTTAAACTATTTTTTTGTTATAAATAATAAAATAGGATGAAAGCGTGTAAAAAGCACTTTCCAAAACCCTCCTAAAAATTTTAAATCGCGTAATTAGAAAGGAAGTTACAGGCGTTTGAAACTACCCCTGCAGGCATTGGGGTTGAAAATTCAACCCCTCCTCACTTGGGGAGGGTTAGGAATCCTGGTCTATAAGTTTGTGGATTAACTACTGTTGGGTAGGCGAACATATTCCCAGAATTTAGAGACAATCGAAAAACATGACTTTTTGAGTTGGGGCAGTTGAGGAATAATGCCCCATATATACTTTCGGAGCCCCAAAGACAATACTTACAGATCAGGGTATGAACTTTCTATCGGAATTAATGCAACAATTTGAGGAAGCTTTAGGAGTTAAACATGTGAAAACTACATCATTCCACCCACAAGCAAACGGCAATATAGAAAGGATGCACTCGACCCTAAAAAATCTCATTAAAACATCAATGGAGGAAAACAACAAGCAATGGGACGAAAATTTAAAGTTTGTGAACTTTGCTATCAACACTATGAAAAACACCACTACTGACCTTTCACCATTTGAAATGACCTTCGGAAGAGACCCCAACATCCCTTCAGCTATACCCAGATCTCCAACTCTAACTTACTCCGAGCTAGTGAAAAAATGGAAAATCCGACACGATAAAATTCTTAGAAAGGCTAAAGAAAGAATAGAAATTGAGCAAGAGAAAAGTAAAAAGCGATTTGATGAAAATATAATAAGGAGTCATCCCGTTTATAAAATAGGAGATATGGTGAAATGGAAAAATAATACAAAACAGAATAAATTAGACCCAAGCTGGAAAGGCCCAGGCGTTATCACAGATATCACTACGAATAATAATTTAGTAATTGAGTTTGAAGGTAAAACTACACGAATTCACATTGATCAGGTAATGCCCTATTTTGTTGCAGAACAATGACGATCATCCTCTTATTCCTCGGACTCTTCCTAACAACAACCCAAGCAAACTACACTATACGGGAAATAAATGAAAACATTTTTATGGAAGAATTAAGCAAAGTTCACCTTTTTAATGAAGAGTGGAGAATTATAATCGGCATAAACTTTACATCAACTGAACAAAGATTGGCAGCATTAGACCAAACTATACTACTCGCGGAACGAGTCTGTCGATACAACTGTACCCCGAAGGATGAACTAAGATTAGTAAAAGGAAGGTACAATAGACTAACATCAAAAATCTCTATTCTCCACAAATTACTAGGAAATCAAAGACATAAAAGAGGACTTGCGAACTTCGTTGGAGATATTTCTAAAACT
>NC_046657.1:127294443-127309896 GCF_010883055.1 Belonocnema kinseyi | reverse complement strand
AAACTACACTATACGGGAAATAAATGAAAACATTTTTATGGAAGAATTAAACAAAGTTCACCTTTTTCATGAAGAGTGGAGAATTATAATCGGCATAAACTTTACATCAACTGAACAAATATTGGGAGCATTAGACCAAACTATACTACTTGTGGAACGAGCCACTGGATACAACTGTACCCCGAAGGACAAACTGAGATTAGTAAAAGGAAGGTACAATAGACTAACATCAGAAATCTCTATTCTCCAAAAAACTACTAGGAAATCAAAGACATAAAAGAGGACTTGTGAACTTCGTTGGAGATATTTCTAAAACTTTTTTCGGTACCCTTACTGAATATGATCTTAATCAAATAAATTCCGAATTTGATAAAATATACTCTGACAACAAAAATATAGCTACAATATTAACTAACCACACTAAAATACTTAAACTTATATTAGACACATCCTCAACAGATTATAAAATATTACATAATAAATTAGGAGAAGAATCGGAATCCGCTAAAAAATTAAGTCGAACAGTGAACTCAAACACCAAAGATAACTTTGTTAATGCTAAGCTAATTTTAGCTACCCTTCTAGTTGATGAAATGAATGAAGATGTTGACATAGCTATCAATGCCATCAATGACGGAAAACATGGGATAGTACATCCTCAACTATTAACCCCGAAAATTATGAAAGAAACAATAGAAGAATTTGAAGCTTATCATAGAACTAGATATCACTTTGATAAAACTGAAGAAAACTATCAACATATAATTGAAATTAGCTCCGTCAATGTAGCACTGAGTCAAGGACTATTTACTTATATAATCGACATCCCAGTCCTGGAAAAAGAAGAAGGATTATTAGAAATAATAATTCCGGTACCAATCAAATTCAACAAAGTATTCCTTTCCTTAATCCCTGACCATGATCTTATAATCACTTACAAGGACAGTTACGTACCGACAGACCAAAAGACAATAGACAAAAGTAAAAATATTGGCGAATACTTATTTATAAAGAGAAATCAACCCAACTTACGTATATCCGATACAAAAACTTGTGAAGCCAGTTTACTACGTAGATATGCGGAATACAAATGTACACAATCCCCCTACTTATTACATAAAGATACATTTATTCCAGTAAAAGGAGGTTATATAGTAATACGAACGATCAATGTTAAGTTAGATATCGCCTGTGAAACAACCATCAAATGAATCCAAATAGAAACTAATACTTTAATTTCTGGAAGTGGCTGTCAAATATATAATAACGACGATAAATTAGACCTACCTAGGAATCTAGAAATGTCAAAAATAGTTACTACTAATATAACCTACCATTTACAAAATAGCCAACAAGATTTAGACAATTTAGAAACTAGGTTAATACAGATGCCTAAACAACTTAATATTGATGAGCTTAGGAATGCACGCCTTAGTCTAGATGATGCACAAAATATGCTTGAGCGGATATCTACTCATAGGAGACTGAAAACGTGGAAAGAAACAAGTCTCGAATGGTCACATTATTTAGGATACATAGCAATAGCCTTAGCAACTACTTACTTCTTAAATCAATGCGGACTATTTCGTTATATCACTAAATGCATACCGAAGAAAATGTGTTTACTTTGAATTAAGAATAGAGTAGAGAATCAACCTCACGTCGTAACCTTTACCGCAGAAACACAACCCTTTCCAGACGATGTTCGTCAAAAACTTATAAAAGGAAGAAAAGTCATAATATAATTTCGAGGACGAAATTTTGTCTAGAAATGGGGGTGTTACGGAAGCGACTTTGAAACCTTCTCCCACTTAATTTTAGGAATATATATAGCCGACTACCGCGCTCAAGGGCCAGTCTGTAATACTCTTCGATTGTAACTGTTTTGTGTGGAATAAAGAAACGGTTGAATTGAGGTCATCAGATATTCAACCTTATTTTTAAAAAGTTGTCGTTACTCTGTAGCGCATAACACGGGATTCACGGAATTTATGGAAGTCAAGAACTTTCAAGAATTCCTATAATTCCATAAAGTCCGTCAATTCATTGAATTCCGTGAATTCCTGAAATTTCGTGAATTACGTGAATTGTATGAATCCTATAAATTCTTCAAATTTCATTAATTTCGCGAATAACTTGAATCCCATGAATTTCGCAAAATTTGTGAATTTTGGGCGATCCATGAATTCCGTCAATTCCATGAATATTATGAATACCATGCATTCCGTGAATTCCATTAATTAGGCGTATTTCGTCAATTACAAAAATTTCGTGAATTTCGCGATTTCCATAAATTTCATGAATTTGGTGAATTCCATAACTTCTATAAATTTCGTGAAATACATAACTTCGATGAATTCCATGAATTCAGCAAACCCAGTGAATTCCGTGATTGCAGTGAATCCTTGATTGCCGTGATTTTCTTGAATTCCGCAAATTCCGTGAGTTCTATAAATTCCGCGATTGCATAAATTTCATGAATTCCGCGAATTCCTTAATTTTCATAAATTCTGTGAATTTCATGAATTTCGTGAATTTTATGAATTTTGTGAATTTCATGAATTCTTTGAATTCCTTGAAATTCATTATTATTATATTCAATTTAAATGTTTTACAGTAACATAATCAGATGGCAGATGGGTAGATAATTAAAATTTTTTGATTAAATCTAAATATTTAATAGAGGATTGAGCTCTTTCCTGATTAAAAATTCGGAATTTCCATTTCATATTTGACTCTCCTACGAACAAAGAATATGATTTTTTTGGGTTGAAGATTCATCATTTTAATCTCAAATTTATCTCTTAAATAAGCTATTTTGTTGAAAACATTTTTGTTTTTTTATTTTTTGACAATTTATTTTCTTAATTGAAGATTTAACTGCTTAAGTCATAACTTTAACTATCCTATGAATTTGTTGTTTTAACTCGTTTTTTCACTGAAAAGTTCGATTTGATTTTTTTTTTAAATTAATTATTTAAAGTTTCTGAATATTTTGAAGATTCGTATTTTTTGGTTGAATTCAAATGTTTTTTCATTAAAAACTAGAATCTTTTAAGGCTGAGGTATAACATTCTAAATTTTGCGTTTATATTTAATCTTTTTAGAAGAAAAAGTAATTATTTGGTTCAAAGTTAAACTTTTCTCTTAAAAATTAATTTGTTGATTGAAAATTTATAATTTTAATTGAAAATTGAACTTGTGCATTGCGAAATTAGATATTTGGTTGCAAATTTGTTTTTTATTGGGCTAAAAATTCATCTTCTTTACTGAAATTTAAACTATTCCAGTTTAAATTCAAACTATTTTTTTAAAAGTTGTTTCAACTTTGTATTTGAAAATTAATTTTTTCAACTGCAAATTCAACTATTCCAGTTGAATATTGCAACATTTTCGTTAAAAATTCGTCTCCCTGGTTGAAATAATTTTTTGAAGCTAAACTTCTTTTGAGGTTGAAGAATCATTTCTTTTAGTTCAAAATTCGTCTTTTTGGTAGAGATTAATCGTCTTCTTTGAAAATTAGTCATTTCGAATCAGAATTTCCTCAATTTAGACAAAGATTCATCATCTTATGTAAAAATTCATCTTTTTCTTGAAAAGTCAATTATTTTTGGAAAATTATTGATGAAGTTGCTTGAAAATGTAATTCATTTTTAAAATTTGTTTGTTTTATTTCTTTAACTCTTTTAATCTAAAAATGTAATAAGTCCAATTGAATATTCTATTATTTTAGCTGGAAATTCCCCTCCTTGTTTGAACATTAATTTTTTAACTGCAAATTCAACTATTAAATTTTTGCTTGACAATTTATCTTTTTCAGATAAAAATTTATATACCTTGTTAAAAATTCTTATTTTTGGTACGAATTAAACTTTTTGATGGAAAATTCACCGTTTTTAAATAAAAATTTGGTTAAAAATAAATCGTTTTTACTTTAACATTTTTTTTAAATCTCAACTTTGTTGTTTAAAATTCATCTATTCTAGTTGAAGATTTGAATACCCAGTGGGCACAAAATTTGGCGACGTCTTTACGACATCGTAACGACATCTTTACGACATAATCAGATCATGCGACTAATTGATTTAAACAAAAGAAATCTTTTAAACAATTCATTCTAATTATTAATGATATTCTCTTTGCTAAATTGTAGAGTTTTTTCCTGAGATTTTCAACTATTTATATATGTTTCACTTGGAGTGACTTAATATTTAATTAAATTATGCAAAAATCACTTTGTAAACAAATTATTATATCCAATAACTATCTTCATCTATATTAATGCCATGTATTTGTGATTTTTCCGATTTTTTTACTTTTTGTCCACAATTAATAATAAACAGAATTAACGTTTTGTTTAAACTAGAAATAGAACTATTACAGTTAAATGTTTTATAATTTGAGTTCTTTTTTAGTTACAGATTAATCGTTTTAGTGGAGAATTTATCACGTTGTTTGAAAATTCAACGATTTTTGGAAATTTATTATTTCTTGTTTGTTTTTTCAACCTTTTTATCTGAAAATGCAACTATTCCAATTGAATATTCTATTATTTTAGTTTTAAATTCATCTCCTTGATTGAAAGTTAATTTTCTTTTACTGAAAATTTATCAATTTCATTTTTGGTTGAAAATTTATCTTTCTCAGTTGAAAATGTATATATTTTGTTGTAAATTCTTCTTTTTGGTACCAATTAAACTTTTTTTTATAGAAGATCCACCCTTTCAATTCAAAATTGAAATATTAGAGTTAAAGAATTATTCATTTATTTATTTGGTTGAAAATTTGTTTGTATTTTTTTTTGACTTTTTCGTTTTTGGCTACAAATTGACCTTTTTTAATTCCAAATTTAGTTAAAAAATATTTTATTTTCATAAACAAAAAATTAATATTCGTAAGAATTTACAAAAATCAATTGCGTTATAACACTAGATAGTTGCGTTTTTCTGAATTTTGAACTTTTTATCCACTTTTCAAATAGAGTGAATTAAGAATTGATTAAAGTTAACAAAAATAACCGTTTGAATGAATTATTCTACTCTCTTCTTAACCTGTCCCATTTCGCCTTCAACATTTTCCTCTTTCACATTTTCCACCCACATTTTCCTTTCCCCTTTCGCAATCCCCTTTACAGTTTTCATTTCCCCTTTTTACCGTTTATCCTTCCCCTTTCCGTTTTCTTCTATCAGTTTCCTTTTTCTCTCTTTCCCATTTCCCCTTTCTACATTTACCAGTTCCCTTGACCGTCGATTCCTTTTCCTATTCTCCCTTTTTATTCTTCCATGTCTACCTTTTCGTTTTTCCTTTCCCTTTTCACCCCTTCCGATTTCTCATTTTCTCCTTTCCTTTTCATTTTTCCCATTCTCTTTTACTGTTTCACTTACCCCTCCCCCTTTTCATCCTTTCCTTGTTACCCTAAACCTTTTTCTCTTTTTCCCATTATCCCCTTTCCCTTTTTCTTTTTTCTTTCCGAATTTATTTTTTCTCTTTTCACCCTTTCGCTTTCTCATTGTTCCCCATTCCCGTTTACCGTTTTTCTATTTTCCCCCTCATGCCTTTTGCCTTTCCTCTTTCTCCAATTCCCTGTTTCCTTTAACCTTTTTTCCTTCTCTTCCTTTTCTTCTTTTATTTTTCTTTTTCCCCCTTTTCACACTTTCCGGTTTCTCATTTTCTTCTTCCCTTTTGATTTTACCTATTCCCTTTTTCTGTTTTCCTTTCCCTTCCCCTTGTGACCTTTCCCTTTTCAATCTTTTCCGGTTCCCTTTACCCTTTTTCTCTTCTCCCCATTACCCCCTTTCCTTTACGGAAATTGATGCTTGTTTCACGTGCATGAATTTAAATTTTATATAATTTTTAAGATAAAAGGCTTTTTTTACATTCTCTTCAGAGAAGGTATTATATTTGTGTAAATTTTCACCCCACCCCCACTCCCAGTTTTTGTCTAAAGGTCCACTTTTTGAGACCTCCTGAATCCCAAAAACAGGTTTTTGCAAATGTGTCTGAATATCTCTTTGTCTTTATGCCTGTCTGCCTGTCTTTATGTCTGTCTGTAAGCACGATTACTTTAAAAACATAAATCTATTAGATTGACCTTTGGCACACTCTTTGAGTGTTCTAAGCTAAATGCCAAGTTCTTTAGTCAGCCATTTTTGATACAAATTCTAAAAGTAAGCGCATTTTGAAAATTTTCGGAACCACATTCTTTTATAATTCAAAAATTCTCTGCACACTTGTTTATAGTACTTGAAAGAAAAATGTAATTTTCAAAAGCTCTACAAGATTATCAGAATAAATTTTGGAATTCTTTGAAAAATAGAAATTTAAATTTTTGACCGCACAAAAAATAATGAAAAATCAAATATCGTATTTTGCGGTCAAATTATGCAAGATAGGAAAAAAAATAAAAAGACAAACATTCTGCACCCAAAAAATATCTACAAATTCGCTATTAATCACTGTTTTATAGGACGCGTAATTTTTGTTTTATTTATAAAACAAGATGATAAATACAAAAATTAAGTTTATCGGCACACGACACAAGCTAAGAAAAAGTAAATAGATAATACTTTTTCACCGAAAGTAGAGCAAAAAAATTCTTATTAATGGTTCTTTTACATTCTCATCAGAGAAGGTATTAGATTTGTGTATGTATGACCGTCTGTCGGCGAGCACAATAAATTTAGAAAAAAATCATTCTATTGGATTGGCCTTTAATATACGTTATTAATGTCCTAAACTAAAGGTCAAGTTCGTTAGTAAGCTACTTTGGGTGAAAAGTCAAAAAGTGAGCGAATTTCGAATATTTTGGGGACAACTTTTTTTATATTCAAAAGTTTTCTGTACGGATATTTATAATATGTAAAAAGATAAACAATGTATCTCGATGACTTTCTTCATTAAACCAAAAATTACCAGAGTTACAGCATTTAAAAAATTTAAAAAAACGCACGAAAAAGAACCTTTCAAGCGGTACAAGATTATTATAACAACTTTTTGAATTTTCTTAAAACATGCGAAATTAAAATTTTCACAGCATACAAAATTATGGAAAATCCAAAAAATACATTTCTTTATTCAAAAATTGCGCAGTATTTAAATGATTCTTAAGTAGATAAACATGGAAAATGAGCAAATTCAGGTTATGAAAAAGCGACAAAAGTAACAATAAAATGTTTAATAACATTTTTTTTAAGATTGCGTTTTAATATTGAGGCAAGTTATGAATTATAATAATATACATTTATTGGAATGATATAAAATTTCGAGGATGAACTCGATTGCGAAGCACGAGATATGTGATGAGAATGTGTTCGTTAAAGCCGAAGGAACTTCAACAAAAGAGCATTCACTTGCGCCTTTTCATAGAGAAGATTAAGAAAAGTCTAGTTTTTTCGAATTTCTTACACTATTTCGCTTTTTATTTCATATTCCCACATAATAATTAATCTATACAATGACATTCAATTACTCCAAGTAAAAGAGAGTCCTTTTCCTTACTTTAATCATCCCCGTAAAATAATGAAATCTGTTCATTGATAATGATTTGCATTTTGATCTAGGCTACAGCGTTTAAATAAAGCACAACAGATAACTAATTTTAAGGAAATAAAAATTCCTGCTTCGCAGGAGGATTCTCGCCGAGCGCTGTGCACGCGGCTCTCTTCGCTCGAAAGTTCGAGCGTGCTTAGGGTGCGCATGTGTTGAGTCTCACGTTATGCGCTCGGATATTCATTCTTTGCATTTGAAAATCTTGAATAAATCTTTATCAAAAAGATCTCTTTCAGATGGCAGTATTTTCATGCGTCTTCATAATCTGAATTGTCTACTCAATTAAGTATAGTCAAAAATTAAGTTTTCCAACGCTCTCTATGCTTTAGAGTACACATTCTCTTGGTGAAAATCGCGCTGCGCGCTCGATTTTCGACAGACGTTTGTAAACAGGTTTTGCTACATCTTTTTTTTCGTAACTTTCGTCGTTTTTCTACACACTTTTTTTTTAAATTTTCAATGCTATTTTTCACTAATAAAACAAAAAGAACGCGTCCTATCATGAAGTAATTTTTTATGAAATTGTAGATCTTTTTTGGAATAACAATTTTGGTGAATTCATCTTTTTTCGTATTTTACATAGTTCAACCACAAAATGAAATTTTGGATTTTTTATTATTTTTTGCTCGATCAAAATTTGTATTTTGCATTTTTCAAGAAAATCAAAAAATTTTGTTATGATAATTTTGTAGGGCTTTCAGAAAGTAAAGTTTATCTCCTCCTGAATTTTTTTTATATCGTGCGTTGTTTGGCTTACAATTTTTATTTTCGGTTGACTTTACAAATTTTGAAAATGCAATAACTCTCAGAATTTTCGTCTTATCGAAAAAAGTCATAAAGATAAATTATTTTTCCTTTTTAATAATATCAATGTCCACACACAGAATTTTCTAACTCCGAAAAAAGTGGTCTCAAAAATTTTCAAAATGCGATTACTTTTTTAATTTTCATCAGAAATGGCTGATTAACGAAATCGTTCTTTCTTTAAGGACCTAAAAAAGTGTGCCAAACATCGATTTGATTCGTCCATTTTGTCGAAAAATATCAGGTTTACGGATGAACGGTCGGACAGACGGACGGACAGACAGACGCGATCGTAAAAACTTGATTTTCGGATTCTGGGAGTCTCAAAACGTGGAGATTCGTTTAAAACTGTGTTGTCAAATTTCGGACAATTCTAATACTTTCTCAATCCTAAAATAGGAGAATGCAAAATACTTTTCTCGGAGCAGTTGCATTTAATTATTCAAATAATATAGGATATGCGATCTAAGATAAGAATACACAGTATAATAACCATAATAGCGTAAAAATTTCGAAAAAACGAAACTTTCCTTCACCTCACCTATAAATGAACATGCGTCAGTGAACGATTATTAATTGTTTAAATAATTTCAAAATATCTTCAAAAAAATAAGTATTATTCTTCCAATTTGTTAATTCTGTTATTAGTTGCCGATGAGAATAACGTTTCACGATTTACAGAAAAGGAATGGTTTAAACAAGTAAAATTTCTCTAATAATTTAAAATGATATAAAAAAGATTTAGATATGATCAGAAAAGGTAGCAAATAGAGCCTTATAGAAAATGATTTCGAATCAATTTTAAATTGTCGATTTTATTTTTACCTTGATGAATAGTACATCCGGAAATAACTTGAAATAAAAAAAAAAAACAATTTCAAACGTCATATTATAAAATTCAAATGATAATAACAATCATCTCACTTTAAAGAATTGGGAGTAAATAAAAAATGTGTCTTTTATATTATATTTATTGGAATTTCCTCGCTTTAATAAATTTTCCGTAAAATTTATAAAGAAAATTGGTTCTCGTATTTAAAAATAGTAAGAGACTAGGCAACGTGAATTGTTTCTCAATATAACCTTCTTACTGTTTCAATGGAGTTAAAAATATTACACCATCGCATCAGTTTATTAAGCTTTTCTTTTTTTTCACACTTTCAAAGTTTATAAATTTTTCAAATTATTATACATAGCTCTGAATAACTGTCTATTTCCCAACCGATTAGATTTACACTATTAAGTTAGGAAATATCTCGACTATTTGAAATACTAAGTTTCTACCAATCTATGGTGGCTTAATTATCACTATTTAAATCTAAAAAATATCAAAAGTACTCGGTGGGCACAAAATTCAACGACGTCTTTACGACATCGTCACGATATCTTTACAACATCTTTACGACATCCTATGTCCATGTCGTTTCGGAGTCTTTGCGAAATCTTGAAGACATCGTCAGATCCTACGACTTTTTTACGGTATCCTAAAGATACCTTAAGGACATGGATATAGGATGTCGTAAAGTTGTCGTGTAGATGTCGTAACGATGTCGTAAAGACGTCGCCAAACTTGGTGCCCACTGGGTAATTATTTAAAGGAATTAGTTACATTTTTCAATTTTGGATAAACTAAAAATAAAATAAAAACTAAAATATGCTTCTTTAGGCACTAAACTTGATACTTATCATCCTTGTGCCTAATTTAGAAAACCTTTTATGTAATTCGTTTATTAATCTCTGTTATAAAATAAAACATTTCAGTCTCATGAAATTTTCTTGTATGGCAAACCGTGATTTATTCAAAGCCTTCTAAATAATATATTTTTCATGTATTTCCGCCCTTTTGCAAGCCAAAATTTTGAAGTTATTAAAAAATACTATCTGGTAATATAACAATGTTTTATCAAAACCATGTCTTTTGTAGTAAAATAATAAGTTTCTTGTTGACCAATTCAACTTTTTTGGTTGAAAAAACATATTTTCTGTTAAAGATTATTAGTTTTTTATTAAAAATTCATTTTTTCAGCTGAAAATTTATAATTTAAAATTTAAATTAAAATTAAATCATAAATTTTATAAATTTTATAAATTATTATAAATTATTATATATTTATTAAAAATATTATAAATTTTAAATTAAAATTTAAAATATAAAATTTATTTTTTTAACGATTCACCATTTAAGTTGAAAATTCATTTCTCTGCTTAAAAATTCATTACATTTTTTAAACTCGTCTTTTGAGTTTGAACACTCGTGTATTTTGGTAAAAAATTCATATTTTTGTATTCGAAACTCAACTTTTTTGTAAAAACTCGGCTTTGTTTTTTTTTCTTGAAAACTGAACATTCTTTCATTTTTGTCTAAAAATTTATTGTTTTTATTGCTAAGGGAAAAATCTTTAACGGTAATTCACGATAAAGAATATATAATTGGACATTGTAAATTTAATACTCCATACCGCTGAATTTAGATTTTGAAATATTTAATTAATTTCACTTTCAGAAACAAAATATGACATGAATCGAAATCGTACTGAAAAAATATTAAATAAATCAATTAAAAATTTGAAGCATTTTCAAGCACTGAAAATTTTACTCACGTTTTTTTGGAAATTTTGGATTTTATTAAATAGCTTTATTTACAGAACTAATTCGTTCAACAGTTAAATTTTTTGGTTGAAAATTGACATTTTTTAGTTAAATATTTAAGTATCTAGTAAAAAATTGACGTATTTTGTTAAAAATTGATTCTTTTTGGTAAAATTTTTTCGTTTTGTTTAAAAATGAATCTTCATTGTTGTAATTTTTTCTCTTTTTGATTGATAAATCTGCATTGCATGAAAATTTTACTAATTTTAAAATGTCATTTCATTGAACTCAAATGTTTTTGATTAAAAATTGCAATTTTTTTGAAATATTAAATAATAAATCTTACGTTCAGAGTCAATCTTTATGAAAAAATATTTAATTATTTGGTTTAAATTTAAACTTTTATGTTAAAAATTAATTTTGTCGGTTAGAAATCCATAATTTCAATTGAAAACTCAAATCCTTGATTGCAAAATTAGATGTCTTACTGAAAATTCGTGTTTTCGTTGGCTGAAAGTTTATCTCGTTTACTAAAAATTTAAGTATCGCAGTTGAAACTTGAACTATTTTGTGAAAGAATGCTTTTTTTGTTGCGGTAGTTAATACATTTTTTTAATCTGAAAATGTAAATATTCCAGTCAAATATTTCATCGTGGTAGTTAAAAATTCATCTCTTATATTTGAACATTAATTTTTGAATTAAAACTTATTTTGGCGCTGATGCAAAATTATTGAAAGACATGTTTGAATTTTGTTGAGAAACCGAAAATTCTAATTTCGATCGCACAAAAATAATCAATAAGAAAATATGGCATTTTTTGGTCAAGCTACGCAAGATACGAGAAAAGATGTAACAAAAATGTTGTACCCAAAAATTATAAACAAATTTCTTATGGATCACTTTTTGATCGGGCGTTTCTTTTTTGTTTTATTCATAAAAAAATAGCATTGAGAATTAGAAAAAAATTTCTGAACAAACGGCGAAAGAACGAAAATATAGATAAGTTAACACAAATTTTCTACTTAAAAAGGATCTAAAAATATTGCTGCAACTAATTTTGCAACTCCCCTAAAGCGAATCAAATATTGTGTCAGCCACTTGAAATTATAAAATAAAACGTCTTCAACAATTTTCAACCGCTTTCGTTTTTATTTTTTTTATTTCTATCATTAAAAAAACTTTCAGAATACAAGAAAATTTTTTAAATCATTCTTTGTTTCAAATTTGAGATTTTAAATGGAAAAATCTAGGTTTCAAAAAATGGGAAATATAAGTACTTATTATAAACATTTTGTGAATTAAAGTTGCGTCACCTTTCAAGAAGTATTTAAAGAATAATTACCACCCAATCACTTATAATTTTGACACTTTTCAATTCCTTCTGATTGTACCCGAAAATACCACAAAAATACAAAATAGCAGTTTTCTATCAATTCCACGCTGAAGACGATATTTTTTAAAATTATTTCAACGTGAACTTTTTTAAATCGTTAAGTGTCGAACTTCCAAATGTTTCCCAAATAATTTAAAATTCTTTCAACAATGAATTTTCATTTTTGAAAAGGATTTTCTCTATTCAATATCGTGAATAGGTATTTTTTTCTGAAAATAATGCCAAAATTAAAAAATTTTAAGAGAAATATATTTTTAAACGATATTATATTATTTTTTGCAATTAATACCAAAATTAACGGACGCTGTGAGCAATATTTTTTTCTAACGCGCATTTAGCAATTTTTTTGAAACCATTTTTTTCTGTAAATCTTTAAATTGTATTCCTTTCTGCCATTAATGATACTATTAAGGGATATCATAGGTATTATTTTATAAAGAATTAAAAATCATTTAATTGCGCATGTTATTTTAACAGCAATAATTCATTTCAACAATCAAAATATCTTTCACAAATACATTGCTTCAAAATTCTTTAATTGTATCATTGTTTCCAGAAAAAAAAACTTTTTAAGATTTGAGGGAAGAAGTATGTATGAACTAACGAGAGTTATTTTACTAATTACCAAAGGTGTTAAACAAGAACTACATTTAAAATTCATCAAGATTGCATAATGTACCCCGAAAGATATTAACTTTGCACGATTTACAGGGTAACAAAAGTTCTGTCAACAAATAATAATTGTTTAACAAATTTAAAATTATTTGACAAATGCTTGGAAATCTCTTACTTATCACTTAAATATAATTGATAAAAAGTATACAAAAAGTTCTTCTTTTTTTTTACAATTTTTTAAAAATCAAATTTTTTACATTTAGAATCCCATGTTAATTTCAAAAGTCTAGGTTGAAATATTCTGTGGCAAAAAACTGAGATATTACTGGAGTTTTACCACACAAAATAATCCAACAAAAACGTATTGAAATTTTCTTAATTTGTACTTCCCGCAACAATTTTCGAGAAAAATCATGTACATTGAGAACGATTGCAAAAACATATGTGAATTTTTTGTAGCGATAGAAACAGGTAAAAAATAATAAAAACGAAAACGGACCCAGGTGCCACTCAACCCAGACGGCACAAAATTCGTCAACGTATTTACGACATCGTTACGACATATTTAGGACAACTTTACGACATCCTATGCCCTTTTTGATAAGTCATCTTTACGATATCGTAAATATGTCGTATGATCTGACGATGCCTTTACGATTTCGTAAAGACACTGTAACGGCATCCTCAACAACATCGTTAAGACATCTTCACGACAACTTTACGACATCCTATGTTCATCTTTACGATATCGTAAATAAGTCGTATAATCTGACGATGTCTGTACGATATCGTGAAGACACTGTAACGACATTCTTAACGACATCGTTAAGACATATTTACGACAACTTTAAGACATCCTATGTCCATGCCGTTAAGTCATCTTTACGATATCGTAAATATGACGTATGATCTGAAGATATCTTTGCAATATCGTAAAGATGACTTAACGACATGGGCACAGGATGTCGCCCACTGGGAAGGATTCAGATCCACGGTTCGAAGAAAGGCACGAGCGGTCAGAAATACCCCCCCCCCCCCCCCCCCCGCTTTCTGACACTTTGGTTAAAAAAAATGCCTGAAAATATCGCGATGTTCACAAAAAAAAAGACTAGCATATCCTTTCGGATGATTGAAAATGAGTACAGAGCCTACCCGTTACAGTTTGCAGTTTGAATCATTTTCATATGCAAATTTATTTTTTAGTTTGGAGCACCCTTTTGCGACAAGCTTATTTCCACTTTGATTTATATTTTGGAATAAATAATTTTGTTAAGTCATTCCTGAGTCCTTTTTTATTATTTCCAGAAAAAGGATACTTAGTTTTCAAATTATTTAAAATCGACATAAGATTTGTTACTTATACCTGCAGCTAAAAAATTCATCAAAAAATAAAATAATCATGCTCTTTCGCTTATTAAACAAATTTCAGTGCATTTATCACTCTTGATCTGATATTAACATTTATTACTCTATGTAAATACAATATTATACAAAATTGATATGTTTCAAAGTTAATATAAAAGTGATAAAAGAGAAAAAGAAATAAGTCGTAAAGTTGTCGTAATTATATTGTAAGGATGTCGTAAAGACGTCGCCAAATTTTATGCCCACTGGGTGGTTCATTCTTGTTATTCTGAGAAAACTAAATGCAATCAGAACGAAATTAAAAACTAGTAATACATATCAAGTATAAGTTTTAGCTAAGATATCAGTTTAGATTTTTAAGGATTTCACTTAAAGCCTTTTGGAATTTATTATTCAAGAAATTATCGTCTCTTGTGAATAACATATCCATAATTGTCCAGGGGT
The DNA here is from genome assembly GCF_010883055.1 of Belonocnema kinseyi. Classification (NCBI taxonomy): domain Eukaryota; kingdom Metazoa; phylum Arthropoda; class Insecta; order Hymenoptera; family Cynipidae; genus Belonocnema; species Belonocnema kinseyi. The sequence continues at coordinate 127,295,137 of NC_046657.1, read as the reverse complement.
GGTCCCGAAGGAATTAACCCCCAAGCGGAGGTGTGAAATCCGTGCCGAAAGCTGAATGGCACCTGGGTGAGGTGTCTAGAACGGTGACTCTGGGATACAAGGCGACCTCTCAGAGTAAGCAGCCTTATCCTTGCATGCGGGGCTCTACAAGGATGGACGAAATCCTTTCCCTAGCTTCTCGTCGGAACAACAATGACAAAACGAAACATAGTTGTAGTAAGTGCGTTACAAAACAACAGAACGCGCAGGGCTCCCGACAATGGGTCGGCCAAAAATGCCGACCAATCTAGAGCTGGGGGAGCCAATGAAAATGGATTCAATGCGATGGATCGGCGGGATCTCGTGACCTTTGGGTGGACGGAGCGACTGAATCACGACTTGCTAGACTGCTACGATGCGAGTGTGGCCCGTGAACGGGGTTACATGGCACGGCTGCATGCTCTGTGCTGCGAGAATCACCCGAAGCTATCGCACTTTTCGCAGCAACGTCTGCGAAACCATGCTGAACTACTCCGTAAAAGGAGCTATGTAAGCGGAACGCCTACTCTACCACAGCTAGAACAAGCCGGCAACAAAGAAAGAGAGTCGACATTAAGACCAACCGCGGGCAGGCATCCAATAGATGAAGAGCGATGCTTTACGACCCGGAGAAACATCAACACCAAGGTTTCTCACAAGCCTAAAGATCTGGCTG
>NC_046657.1:127264690-127294343 GCF_010883055.1 Belonocnema kinseyi | reverse complement strand
AGCATGCATCTTAAGTCTTCCGTTCCACGACTGTACATCTCACGCCATCAAGGGGGTCGCGGAATATTGAGTCTTGAATGTCTTCACAACAGGATTATTCTGAGTACAGCACATATAGTTGCAAATGGACGAGACCCTCTTCTTAAAATGGTCAGGAATCGCGAGGAAGTAGGCAAAGGAGCAATTCTGTACAAAGCAGCGGAGGAGGCTGCTGAAACACTCGGACTTGACTTCAGTATTAGGGGTGAGCAAAATGCATCAAATCTAATCCATCTCGAGTACTCACTCCTGAAAGCCCGGATTAAGAAAGCACAAGAGAAAAACTTTCGTGAACAGCTCCTAGATAAGAGGATGCACGGTATCTTCCACAGAAATGTGAAGGATCAGTCAATGCCTTGTGAGCTAACGTTTGCTTTCCTTAAATCGCAACGTGGCTCGAATTTCTTCTCATATTTATCACTGTGCGACGCTAAAAAAGATTAATATTTAAAAAAATATATAATTGTACTGCAAAATTTAATAACTAATATTAACTTTCTTATTTAATTTCCTTCATAAATAATTAAAAATGAATATTATTTGTTGTAATTTATTTAATAATAATTATTCACTTATATTTTGTATATTTTTTTAGGTTGTAAATCACGAATTCCATGATTTCTGTATAGGAGTACCATGGTACTCGGGTGACCTGTATGTGCACTTTTTTCAAATTGTTAATTTTTTACTTAAAAAAGATAAATAAAACTTTTTAATACATAATTCAATGGAAAATGAGTCAAAAGGTGCGGATCGGGGCGGGTTTTGGCCTATTTCTTTAGGGGAAAAAGTTATTCAACTAAATGCAAGTAAGTGTTTACCCGGGTACCCGGGTGGTAACACAAGGGTTAATTTTTAACGAAAACAAAAATTTTAGTCATGAAAGAAAAGAAATTAAATATAAATTATAATTTGAGCGAAGAAATAATTTCGATTGCAACAATCTCTAATAATCCGTAACAAATTTTATCCAAATTTTCGAAAATAATTGAATCTGTTAAAATGTTTTTCAATTTTTTCTTAAGGTTTATGTTTTAAAATAAGAGAAAAAAATTGGTTTTTAAATTTCACAGAGTATTTGCACATTTACTTTTTCAATTGTCAATAAAGTCCAAGGTCTACTAAATCATGCTTTTGATTTTATCAGATTGCTCTGACATGAAATTTTAATAATTCCGAAGGTTTCGTATTTATGTAACTATAAGGTCAAGTAACAAAATATTAATTAGCATAGATATATTATATAGCAGTAAATACGTTCCAAATTTGTCAGTTAACGTTTACGGATTCTGTCGATCAAAAATGGAGATTCTTATTCAGACTGTACTCCTTGCACTCACGGTTCTCCTCAATTTTAGTGGTAAGTTTACGCAAAACAATATAAAATTTGTGAATTTGAAGGAAACATTCGAAACATAATTTGCAACTCTTTTAAATTAAACTACCTAGGATCTATTATTTTCTAAATCAATTTGAAAATATTTCTAGTTTACAAATTTTGTTTGAGCGCATTCATTTAAAATTAAAAAGGATTCAACAATTAATGTCGCAGAATAGTTTGGGAACGGAACATGTTGTTTTTGGATGAAATTAAGCATCACAGAAAAAAATGAACTTAAATTTTGTTGCATGTAAAATTTCCGGCTATCAAAGTTTGCATGCTATTTGGCGAAAGGTAATCCTGCGATCGAATAAAAACTGTCGTCTGCTAAGGCGTCCTTGGCAGCAATGGGAAAACGGCAAATTACCAGTGAATTCGAGTTCTAAATCAGGACAACAGATTTAAAAGAACACAGAAAAAACAAAAGTTAAAATTGGTTGCAGTTAAGACTTGCAACAGTTAAACATTAAATATATTTCAGCGAAAGTTTCAACCAGGTTAGGAGAATAATCTTGATCTCGTCTACTGCTTCACTCTGAACCCAGTGGGCACAAAGTTTGGAGACATCTTTACGACATCGTTACGACATCTTTATGATAACTTTACGACATCCTATCTCCATGTCTTTAAGGTGTCTGTACGATATCGTAAGTAAGTTTTATGATCTCACGATGTCTTTACGATATCGCAAAGCTCCGAAACGATATGGACATAGGATGTCGTAAAGATGTCGTAAAGATGTCGTAACAATGTCGTAACGATGTCGTAAAGACGTCGCCAAATTTTGTGCCCACTGGGAAGTGAGCATATTTCAGTAAAACACACGGAACAAAGTACGCTGTATGATATACTCGTAAAAGTGATGAAATATTACTCTGTGGCGCAGTAACGGAGCCTTTCGTTTAACCATAAAGTAATTCTTACACTTTGTGAGAAATTAGCGAACCTCACTGCATCAAAGTGCAAGATTTACTCTATGAAATTGTAAATCCGTATCCAGATCGAATGGGGATGATTGATAATTTAACAATGCCACCCAGTAATCCCTACTTTGTAGCGAGTGCTAGATACAGGTCGCATTGTACACTGCGCTCGTGTCTCGCAAGAGTAGAGGTTATACGTTCGATCAGTAAACCTTGCTCCGACTAGGAGGAAAAATTATAGTTTCGTATTGTAAATCTCTCGCATCAACAAGCAAAAGTCACAGTTGTGTGTTAAAATAGAATCATCGATAGATATATCTTTACAGCAGCTCGAAACAGATGAAGTAATATAATGATAAATTTACAAAAAAAAAAACAAGTTTTATTTTTAATAAATGCATTTAATTTATTTGTGAAATCATGCAATTGCACGTGCGGTCACTTACAAACGTAATGGAACGCTTAAAAGCTATAAAAAATCGCACCCTCCTGGGATTCGAACCCTACATACCTAAACAACATAAAACCTAAGTCTATGTCGGACGCTCTAGCTAATTACGCTAATGTATCGCTTGGATTCTGTTGAAAAAATCTCAGTCAAGATTTTAAGCTGGTAAGCCAGGGCTAATAGAGGAATATATTTTTGTTCTATTTTTTCGTTTTACACATTATATATGAACAGGTTGATTTACAAATGCTCGATGAAAATCTTTTAATTTAATTAACTTAAATTTTAATGACTAAATGTTTAATTTAAACATTCATTTATTTTTTGTGATTTCTTTTCAAATTCTGAGGCTCAAAAATGTAATGGATTTAATTCTCTCAGATGTATTGCGAGTGTATAAATATTTAAATTTCAATTTAATTGTCTAGCTTAAAAAAAAGAATCGAGTGATTATAGTTCTACTAATCTTCTTTAGTAAAAACCTCAAAGTAAAACCAAAACCCGTGTAGGAATCCAATCAGGGATCCGGCTGGGTCCCAGCTGGATGGCCCTGCTTTAAGCCGGACGCTGTTCGGGGAATCCGCGCGGGATCCGGCTAAAAACGTTACGGTAAACTGGTCGGATCCGGGCTTCAATACCGGCCGGATAATCCGGTCAAAAAGCGGCTAAGAAATTTTGCTTCAGGCGAGAAATAGGTAACTTGTTTTGTCTTTTAAGGCTCATCGTAAGGATCACGGTGAACTTTAAAAGTCAAATCAAGTGAATCAATTCTAGCAAGAAAATTGGAGTATAATTTCATTCCCTGACGGTAGAATCTCATAGCAATTTGGAAGTCACGTGGTGATTTAAGGTTAGGAAGGAAAAAGTAAAAACTGTATACACTATATTTTAAGTAAAAATAATCATTATTCGTGTACTAAGTGGGGGTTTCATACTAATTACTTAAATAAGGTTGATTTTAATGACGGGTCTCGATTTTATTTGCGAACTTCGAAGAGACGACGCGACGTGTGTGCTGAAAATGAAAATTACTGAGTGTCTGTGCAGACGACAGACACAGCAGGCGCTATTTATGGCGGTAAATTTGAAATTGTACAGGCTAAACATTGGCTAAATATAGAGAAGCTTATAAAAATTGTATCATTTCTGTTGTTGCACATCGCAGAATCAATAACAGTTTAATTTAAAATGTTAAATTATTCGAAAAAATTTAATGTTTTTTTTAAGAACTTAAAAAAGCTCTTTTTTGTTTCACTGATATAATGAATCTTTAAATTATAATTTTCAAATAATAATTTTTCTAGCATCTATAATTACGTGTTTGATAATATCACGGTTCTTAAAAAATATACAATTTCTGCAAAAACATTAACCTGGCCAGTGCCCCGCCAGCTCCCGACCATGGGATATAACCAGGGTTGGCCTGGCCAGTAACCAGCTGTCCCCGGAATACGTGATTCGAGAAAAATGTAGCCCGACCAGCTCCCGCCCGGTTCCTGTTCATGATACCCAGCCATGAATAGCCCGGCCGGGATTCGACCAGAAACCTTGTTGTATTAGGGCCAACCGGGAAAATTTCTACACGGGAATTTTTATCATTATGTGATATAATAAATAGTTATAATAGTATAATAAATTGCAAACATAGGTGAGTGAAGTAAACGGTGTTTATTTACATATTTTTAAATTTTATTCCTGGAGAATATTTGAAGAGTTGCAGTATACAGAATTAGGTATATAACAAACAAAAACAAAATTTTTTGGAAAACCGAAATAGCATTTTGTAAAATCGAAATCAGCATATAAAGATAAAAACAAAAGTTACTTCCTAGCTTAAATGTTTTTATTTTAGGACAAAAAGTATGATTAAATACAAGTATCCAGTTCCGAGAAATAAAATATGGAAGTTTACAATCTCAAAGAGATTCAAATTTCGTGGGTTTTGAAAATTGTGTTTAAACAGGGACTGTAAATTTATTTTTCGACTTTAAAACATTATAAATATTTGCTCCTGAAATATGTGGAGGCTGAATAAGAACAAAAAAGGCTTATAAAAAAATCTTATTCTGTTCCGGGAGAATAAAGATTTAGTGTAGCGGTATCGCACTGTAACAGTCCTAAAAGTTTTAAAAGTGGCTTTTAGTAGAAATTGAAGATTTTATATCCGAATTTGATTATACTATGAAATATAAATGAGACGAACTGAAACAAAACTACAATGCTTACTCCGATGAAATATTTTTTCAACTTCTTTTTTAAGTTATTAACAACCAAAGTTCTTAATAATTTTTTTGAAACATGGATTAATCGCGAACGGTTCATCAAAATTCAATAATTGAGTTATGGAAAATTTTGTTACGAAGTATACTTTACGTTAAAAAATTGCTTTGTATTAAAAAACATTTTTTTATTCTTTAAATAATCATTTGTTTTAAGAAATTGAAAATTAATTAAACTTCTGCGCCTGCGAAAGAATTCTTTTATGTTTCAATAGATTCTACGATCTCTTTCGAAAATTTAGATGAAAAAAAGTTTGTATTTTGCAGCGCTGGTCGAGTAGCTTTGGGAGGGCGCGGGTTTCATATGGAGTACAATATGATAATGAATAAATAAATAAAATTATTTTTAATATTAATTGTAATTGTAGTTGTGTATTAGGTATAAGAAACATATTCTAAACTGAAATGATAAATTTTATTTGAAAAAATGAATTTTTAATCAAGCTGGTTAACCCACATTATGCTGCTAAGATGCCTTTATTCCAGTGTGGAAATAATCCCATTTTATCCTATCGGGCACTAATCGGGGGCTAGTCGGGTTATTAATTTTGACAAAGTACCCAGTCGGGGATTAGTCGGGGACTAGTTGGGCTTTTTGTTGTCAAAATTTCAATCGGGGCCTAGGCGGTAGTGGGGTCAAAGGCTGATCGGGCCTTTTTGTTCACTAATTTCCGTGCGGGTAATCTTCGGGCTCTAGTCGGGAACTAGTGAGAATCTGGTCAGGTTATTCTTATTTTTGAGTTTTCGGCGAGGTCTTATAAAATGAGGTAATGTCTAAAAAAGCGTAATGATTTTTTATTTTAAAACACTAAGAATATATTCAGCCATAATTTAGCACAATTTTTTTTTAAAAAGATTTATTTATGTTAAATTTATCTCAAACATTTTTAATCGATAATTATTAAGTTAATGATTTTGTATGAAAATCAAATTTTTATACAAACAACGATCAAAATCTACAAAAAGACGTAATCTTATTTTTTTGTAGTATTTTTTAGAAAATTTCGAATTTCTAGGAATATTAGGAAAAATAAATAACTTTGTATGGAATTTTAAGAAAATCTATATTGGAAAAGATACACATAGTTGTAGGTTTAAAGTCCGCCGGCATTCATAAGAGTCCAAATTTGTATGGATACTTATTTTTTAATTGATCTGAATGGTTTGCCATATGTAAATAAACTCTAATCCTTCAGGTAGTTGAAATTGGAAAGAGAAAAAAATTTTGATTAATCAGTAAAGATCAGTATACTAGTTGTAAACTAGTTTTGGACTGGTAGCTTTAAAAAAAATCTGCAAGGGCGCGACGTACCGCCTCTCGCGCAACAGAAATGACGCGTCGAGTGTTTAAGACAGCAGTCCACAAGTAATAAGCATAATTATATGGAACAGAGGCTAGCGTGACCAACATGGCGGTTTCTTCAGAGTGAAGCTCTTCCATTTCTGCGTTTTGCTGAAGTTTTTAAAATTAATATTTCACAAATTTTGGGGAATTTTAGTCACATAAATTTATGCATTTTTAAGCGTAGACAATGTTCCCCATCAAATCTTGGATAAATTTTAGCACTTTTAAATATTGAAAAAACGCTTATGGAGATTTCCGTAAATAATAAGTATTTTGACCAAATTTTAGGAAATGTTCCACAATTTTTGGGCGTTTGGTTAATATTCCACACGGGTGTATTATTGTATAACCCCTACTAGTACCCGATCAGGCCCTGACTGGGAAAAGTCGGGTCATCTGAATAGCCCCCGACTGATCTACCGTGACGCTACTAGTCGGAGGCTAGTCAGATGAACCGACTAGCCCCCGACTTTAAGTTGGGTCGAATGGTCGGGAACCAGACTAGTTTCCCATTTGAATGTCTACATGGGTAATCTCAATTTGGGATCAAAACTCATAGAGGTTTAAAGAAAAAACTTCAGTTTAAAAAAATTTTGGTTTACCTAAAAAGACGCCTAACTTCTTAGGATTTTGTATTAAGCTTGAGAAATAATGTTGGTTACAAATATATCTTTTTAAGCGAAAATTAATTTTTCTTTTCTATTTGGATGAAGATCTATGAGTTTAAATTTATGTTCATCTCGTTGATTGGAAATAGACGCATGCCGAAATTTTTTTTTCAAAGTTTCAAAAATCGTGTTTTCAATTTTTTGATACCCTAAATTTTCAGGACTTCAAACAAAATATAAAAAGATATATTACCTCATATAAAATAAAATAGCTCTAGGTCATATGATAAATAATTTCAACATACGTGCTCACTGCTTGTAAAGATTCTCGAAAAACAAGTATTGTTTAAACAACGTTATCTCGGACACGGCTTAAATAAAAAAGACCTTCAATCAATAGCAACAAATTTATAACTGAAAGTTTTTTTCTAAGCGTAGAAGAATATGTAAAATTAACTTGTAAAATTAAACCATTTGTAGGAATAGATATTAATTTTGATTACCAATTTTTAACTAATTCTTGTTTTTTTCGATTTCAGACTTCTTAATTGGGATCTTCATATTAAATTCAGAAAAATTTATGATCAGTTGATAAATTTCATGATTCTTAAACAAATTAAAAAAACAAACGCATTATTCCGCCATCTGTTTATTTATAACATTTAAAATAATAATCTTATGAAGAAATTTCTTCATCATTATTTGGATATCAAAATTTCTTGCAATATAACTTTTAAAAAACGTAAAATTTTGGAAAATACTAGTAAATTTTTTTTGAACAAATAATTTGTTTATAATCCATTGTCTTGCTTATTATATAATATTGGAGCATTTTTAAGTAATGTTACTCTATGTAACTTTGCAGATTTCAACATAAAAAATGCCTATTTTGTTCATCATATTTATTTATTTATAAAAAGTTTGGAATTTTTTAATTATGTATGATTGAAATACGACTTTATTACATGGTAAAACAGTTACATTTTAATATGTAGCAGTGTTCAAGTAATAGTTTTGAATACTTCATTTCGACATTTTTAATTATAATATTGTGTCACAAATTAAAAAAGTATTTTTATTTTTGTTCATTCCAAATTCAAGTGTATAATTTAAAAGATATCTAATTAACAATTATATACTCTCAAACTTTCCTATTTTTAATTGACAATTTTTAGTGGCTGATTTTAAATATTTTTTAAATTATGGATTAGTAGAGTCGATTAGTCTTCGCAATAATGCGGACAGATCAAATGCGGCCAATAGCATATCTGTTAAAATAAAGGTGGTTATGTTCAAACATATTACGGGCAAATGTGACGTCGACGGACGAACCAATGCTTGACCACAGTCGAGCAAACTGTAACTTCATGTTTGTTTTAAAATAAGGAACCAGAGCATATCCAAAGGCCGACCCATATTTAGGCCAACCCAGTGGGCACAAAGCTTGGCGACGTCTTTACGACATCTTTACGACAACTTTACGACATCCTGTGTCCATGTCGTTAAGGTGTCTTTACGATATCGTAAATAAGTCGTATGATCAGACGATGTATTTACGATATCGCAAAGACACCGAAACGACATGGACATAGGATGTCGTAAAGTTGACCTAAAAATGTCGTAAGGATGTCGCAAAGACATCGTTAAATTTTTTGCCCACTGGGAAGGTTTGACCGACCGTCGGGTATATCATGATTACTTGTACAAGCCAACGTTATGCCAACGGTCGAGCCATCTCGTGCCCAGAGTCGGACCGACTGCACTTTCACGGTCCTTCTGTAACAATAAACCAGAGTTTATCCGACGGTCTGCTAATACTCGGGCTAAGGTTTCACTGACCGTCGGGTGCATGAAGGTAAATTGTGGTAACCCGAATGGTGTATCCGGAGTAGAATCGACCGCATTCTTGCGGTCATAGCGACCAATCTGCCACAGCTTATACGATTCTCGTCCCAAAGTTGGGCTAACATTTGGCCGACGGTCGGCTTTTCCCCGCTGCCGACGTCCATCCCTAACTTCGGTACGACCACAGCAGCTTAAAACCGGGATTGCCACCTGGCCCGAATTTAATCTGCCTAGCCAGAATTTTCGGTCTAAGGCCGGTTGCCGGTCTCATCTTCGACCGGCCCTATATAAGGCCGGAAAAATAGCATAAATTTCAAAGCTTCATGAGATAGGTGGTGACAGGGCATCCATCGCATCCATACTTTAACCGAATATTTTGGGTACGGTCGTTGAAATTTCCTTTCAAGACCTTGATACATCACCCTTCTTTACCTACTCCTTGGCAGTAATTTTATAGTCGGCCGGCGCCGAAAATTCGATCACGAAAATAGCTACTTTCTCGAAGTCTTGGACAACGATGTCAGGCATCGATAATGCAACGAAGACTGCTCTCCGAAAATCGCACTTCCAGAAAATTTGGCAGTTCTTGGTAAGCAAAACTTGTTTATACATGTGAATAAATAAAGTTAAATAATATAAGACTTTTATTTCGCGTGCTTCACGGTTCCACTTCTCCCCTCTTTTATTTTAGAACCCCTTCACCCCGCCTGCAGCTCTTCTGTCAAATATCTGTGACAAGCTTCGTAGTCATCTACGTGTATTTTCTGGATAACCTAGTTTAAATAATAACAAATAATTTTACATAATATAATAAGCCAAATTGGAAAAGTCGCAAACTTCTACTTCTCGAGCCAGCTCTCTGTCAGCTCGCACTGCAGAAGCGCCACAAATCGCACGCGATTTGTTAGCGCTTTGTGTCTGTGTGCGGACGGCTCGTGCCTGAACCGTTTCCAGCATCCTGCACACGTATTTTCTTGTGCGAATACTTTTAGAACTGCACTTCCGTCGCGCTGGTGCTCCCGAAATGGTTACTGTTGTTGTACTGATTTTAAATTGCATATAGTTTTTAATTTAATATTCTTAATTAATAATAATTGGCAAATGCATAAAAAGTGATTTCTTAATCCTAAAAATTGATTTTTGAGTGACACAAAAAATAATACGATAATAATGAAAAAGACTGAGCGAATTTCGAGTTCTTCAGAGAAAGAAATAAGTTTTTCATCATAATGATTGATCTCGTCTCTGCCATCTTTTAAGTTACATTTTTCACTCTTGACAATGTGACTTGAAATAAAATCACTAAAATTATTAACAATAAATCAGGAATATTGTTTTTTCTTAATTTAGCATTATTAATGTTTTTTAAAATAAAATCGCATTATATCTTCATCTGCTAAATTAGAACTAGTTATTGGATTGAATGGTAGCTACAATATGTAAAACTACAAAGAAACAACGCAAAATAGCAACACATTATAGCAACGCAGCATATCATCAGCAAGGGAACTGATACCTTTGCTGATACCTTAACTGATACCTTAAAAGTTTCGGCCTGATAATGATAGAACCCGCAAGGTGAAGTTTTATGGGATGCTCTGCGGTGAGCACGTGACCAAACTATTCCCCGGTTATGAACTTTTTTTTGGTGTTTACTGTGTCCACAAGGATTGAAATATCGTTTACTGAAAACTGTTTGTATACGTAAATATATACGTAATTTGAAAGAAAGTTTATTTATAAATTGATGGAATAGGATATTACCATTCGAGTTATAGCACTTTGCAGATAATTTTTGGTTTGATGCATTTTAGATTTTTTGATTTGCTTATATTGAGCAGTGACACCAATTTTATTCTAAATTGTCTAAACCCTGAAAAAAATTAATATAAGCAATAAAATGTGCACATTAATTGCAAATCAACAAATAAGTATCTGCACACACGTAACCTATCATTAGTTTTTTGGCATTTTTAGCGATTTCCAGTGAAGAAAAAAAAAGAAACTTTGAACGTCGATAAAGTCGAGATCAAGTGACTAAGTTCGTTCAAGAAATTTTTGGGTAAAATGATTTTCATTTTTCTGGTCATAAAATTAAAAGATAAATTTCAAATCAGAAAAATAGCAACACCAGCAATGTGCTCAAATTTACTCGTCGGTGTTTTCCAACCAACTTCCATAATTATTGACGTTGAATCGATCAGTTGATAAGTATTGTTGACAGTAAAGCAACCAGTGGAGCTTAGCCCCGCTGAAGCATGGTTTCACACCAGTACAAAAAATCCACAAGAATATATAACCATTAGAAGATTTTAATTATTTTCTGAAGATGCACATTTTTCAAGATGGGACTTGGACGGATTTTCGAGTATCACATTCTAAGATGTTCCACGGGTTCTTGAAATCGAGGCATCTACTTTATCGACCTTAAAAGTTTATTTCCTATTTCTGTAAAATTTTATCAGAAAACTTTCTTTGTAATTATAAACATTTTGATGTATACAGACGTTCCTTAGTTCTTTCTGTATAATTTCCCAAATCCTGAACACGATATCTCAATCCGTGTGGGCTTAGTGAGGACCAAAAAAAAAATGAAAATCATTTCATTCTCTACAAAAAAATTTCATGAACAAACTTAATCACGTAATCACGACTTTATCGATGTTCAAAGTTTTATTTTCTTCGCTAGAAATCGCTAAAAATGCTCCAAAATTAATGATAAATCACGTGTGTGCAGATGCTAAACTTTTTATTTGCAGCAAATGTGCAACTTTTACTGCTTATATTAATTATTTTTAAGGCTTAGACTTTTTAGTCCAAAATTTGTGTCAGTGCTCAATCTACGCGTAACAAAAAATCTGAAATGCATTGAACCAAACATTATCTGCAAAGTGCTGTAACTCGAATCGTAATATCCTATTTCATCAATTTCTAAATAAACTTTCTTTAAAATCATAAACATATTGATGTATACACACGTTCTTTAGTGCCTTTTATTTAATCTGTCAAATTTTAAACACAATATCTCAATCGGTGTGGACGCAGTGAACACCCAAAAAAATGCTCATAACCAAGAACTAGTTTGGTCACGTGTTCACCAAAGTGCATGCCCTTGAAGAGTGGAATAGAATACTTAAAATATTCCTAGTTCTCCAGACCACTGCCGCCTTCAACTGGCATCCCTGAAGTTGATTGCGCACACATTTAAAAAGACTAGGAAACGAACCGAGAATAATACCTCAAGTATCGACTCTACATTAGCCGACGAAATTAAATTCACGCCCCCAACAGTAAATATGTCTGAGAGTACTTCTACTGATGTAGTTGGAGCCACCCCCTTACCTAACTTACTATGAAACAAGTTCTGATAGAAATTCTTTCTGAAATAAGATCTTTAAAAGTGAATGTAGGAAGCCCCACGGTCGAAAATACAAAAAGATAGATTTCGAAGGATTCTTAACATCCGACAAAGTATATGAGAGTAAAATTGGTCAAAACCATACGAAACCAACGCACACGATCACGCGCAACACAGAGGGGCTAAGCAAAGTGCATACACCAGTCAAAGTGGAAATAAACCCGAACCTGCCAGCACCTTTTAAAGTAAGAGAGCAGCAACCTAAAATAGGCAAGGAAATCAGCGTAAACTACCGTAAATGCGCAGCTGTGATTTAAGGGTAGCGGAAGGGAGACAGACAGAGAGAGAGAAGGCTACTCAGCGATCGACGAAGAATACTGCGTCAACCAACACGCTTCTGTGAAAAAACCCCATGAGATCAGAAAGGATGGTACAAGAAAGAAGCCTAACCCATGTAAACCCGGCACGCGACGCTGTCAGAGCTGTTAAGCCCTTAAATGGGCCAGACGATGTCAGAGTTAATAAAGGTCTAAAGGATTAGGCAACTTTCTAGTTAACCGTATATGTTACTAGATTTTATGTTTTTAAACAAAATTCAAACAGATGCCCAGAGAGGAATCCGCTTCAAATTTATTTATGCCTATGAGGACTTATATAAAGTCTGAAATCGAAACTTCATGAAAACTGTCAAACAAGAGCATTGCGATGTGAATCTCAATACAAATCCGAGAGAGAGTTCAGACCGGCCAAAACACAATCCAGATTTTAAGCAAATACAACATCGAGAGTTCCAAACCAATAAATGTTACTAGCTAACCGAATAGACATGAAATGCCGCAAGTGTGAAAAACTGGGACATTTTGCTAACCAGTGTTATAAGAAGCAAAATTTTCACGAGAAATGTTCAGAAGAAACACTTAACACGGTAAGGAGTATCCAGGAGGAAAACACAAACTATTCCGAATAAAAACAAATGAATCAGGAAGCAATAAAGTGGCAAGAGGCATGCTAATAACGAAAAGGAAATCAAGCATATGCGGAAAACTCCTAGTCATTTGAGGAAAATAGCGATATGGGACAATATACAGGCTATTAGTGGAATAAGGAGCCTCTATTAACCTGACATGAGAGCACAGAATCACAAACAACCATAACAAAATCAAATTCAGGAAACAATTTTGCATAGAACATTACGTCTGTTAGACAACAGAAGCTGAAAACATTCCATAGTTCGGTAACAACAACCTTTGTCATATTATTTCTGTTGATGTTCTCCTTCCAGAATTCGGACTAATAGGATTTCCATTCCCAAAGAGGTATGAAAGTTACTCGCTCACGCCAAAATTCTTAACATTAGGCAAAACAAGTTACCCCTTAATGTAGACGGACATTATCGAAGAAAAAATCGCAGCATGTATTCCTTATCCAAGTCGAACAGTTAGTTTCCCCCGTCAGATCTTAAATCAATTTTTTATAACAGTATGTTCCGTGTGAAATTCTTAATTTGTGAGGTCCATGGCATGTAAATAGATTTGAGTATGGTATTTATGTGTGAAAATTATTACTAAAGTTATGATGAAATATAATATAATTGTTTAATGAGGACGGAGCGCTCAATCTTCATGCTTGAATTCAGTTTGGTCACCATTCTTTGCAAATCTATAATTGATTCCTCCATAACATTTTTATCATTCAAGAACGCTAACCCACGCACCTTTACTGTTTCGAGATTCACAACTTTTTCGTCGAAGAGGGCCATTCTTAGAAACTTGTAATATACTTGTAATTCATCAATTTTTTCAATTCTTCAGAATTTTTTGCATTTTGTAGAAGTCCTCGAAATGCAGAGTTTTTCTGAATGCAGGAAATTTGAGAACACTAGAAATCCATTTTGATATATTTTTTAGCTCAATAGAGTTGCAAAACATGTGCTTACACACGAGTACAGAAAAAGCTGTATAATTGTTTAGTTATTAAATTTCAAATTTAAAACAAGGAGGCACATTCATGATATTACTGAGTTTTCCTTAAATGTATATTTACTCATTTTTTTTAACCCCCGAGCGGAAGTATTTCTAAATTTTAGCCAAAAGTTATGTTTCAAAATTATTACCTACTTTCGAGAAAGGGGATGTGGAATTTTACAACCTAAAAGCGACAAGAACTTAAAATTGAAATAGTTCTGATCACGAATCAAGATAGAAAGTGAAATTTTCAGTGGATAAAAAAAATAGAACCTTACCTTCGAGATATTAAGTTACTAAATTGGGAAAAATAAGGTTCACTAGAAAAAGTCAATCAACTGCGAGCAAATCATTTAAGAATTTGAAAGTCCAAATCTCATGATTTTTGAAAATCGTATTTAGATTGTAACTTAAGACCTATTTTTTAATTTTAAGAAATAATATGAACTTACCCCGCAGATATTTGGAGGCCAAATAAAGACGGAACGACGATTTTTCGTTGACAATTTTATACAAAGAAGAAATGTATATGTTTCTTAATAAATAAACTAATAATTTAAATAAATAATACTTTAGATCTCACGAAAGATGTTTAGTAAAAAAACCTTTTGAAAGTGGCTTTTGGTAGGAAATGAAGATTTAGCATTTGAGGTTGGAATTTGCCAGAAAAAAGTTTTAAAAAAGGCAAGAGGTTAGGCAATTTAAAAAGAAGGCGATTGGAAATAAGTACAAAGAGTAAGTTATCTGGTTTCGAATTACCGATATTATTATTACTATATTAAAAATGAGCTTTTAAAAATGCCCTTTCAACACAGGACGTCATGGAAGGGCAGCCTCCTGACAAAACTAGTGAAAAAGACTATAAGTGTCACCCGAATGTAAGCGTAAAAACAGTTATATGCATAATATGTGAAGTGGTATATCACAAAATTGAGTATGATAGATTATCTAACAAGAAGTATGTTGGAAACAACTTGGCAATGTGTCCTGAACATAACCAACCAAACCTAACCTCAAAAATTTCGGAGGAAAATCTAAGTGAGTCAACTAGATATTTAATTGCGCAAATAAAAACAAAAACTACAGGGCAACTGCAAAAGAAGTTGCTTGATGAAATATCTGATAAAACACTAGATCTTCATAATTCAACAATTTTTGATCCAGAGGTCCAACAACAACAAGAATGCCTACTTACCGAAAACACACTATTAAAAGCACTGAACAAGGAACTGAGTGAAAAAAATGAATTACTTCGTGAACTTCTAACTTTGCAAAAAAACCACAGCAATAAACAAGGCAACTTATGCTGAAGTTACCTTAAACATAAAACAAAAACCAGAAAGGATACCTAAAATTATTGTCAAAAACACTAATAAAGAAAACAGTGATAACACAAATATAAAGAAAAGCATTACACACTTATTAACAAAAGACAAAAGTATACAAGCTAATGATGTCATTATTTAAAAAAATGATATAATTATAAATTGTGTTGATTCCGAAAGTGTAACAGCTGCTGAAAAATTACTAAAAAGTGAACTGGATAAAAATTGTGAAATTACAATTGAAAAATTAAATAATCCAAAGATAAAAATAGTTAACATAGATAACTCTACAAACATGGATTCAGAAACAATTGAAAATGACATAAATATAAGAAACTTCAGAAATTTTAATAGAGTCTTATTTGGCTACCACTAACACATCTGATTGCAACACTAACAACATTAAGTGTCCAAATTTTTCATATAGTAATGACAAATACAACACAGATTATAATACAAATCACTCTGCTTTTGATCATAATAAATGTGAAATTTATAGTAAGAAAATAAAAAGATACATATCCTCAACGGATTATCCACTGCAACCTACATTACCTACAATCAACAGTACAGATAATTATCGACAACAGAGGCGAAGCAACAGATTTGACTCACCGTTACCAACTGTACTAAAAACAAATGTATCACAACCTCAAGACTTAACTAATAAGGAAGAGATATAATGGCACAACACATCAACTTGATTGAAGACATTCAGAACCAAGTTATCAAACATGAAGGTGTGTATCACAATATAGAATCTCTCAATAAGGATGGAAACATTAAAGCCAGTCGCATCTTATATGTAAATGTTCGTAGTATTAACCATAATTTTGATAAACTCGAAATTCTTATTGGGAGATTAAAAATTAAACCGTATGTTAGAGTATGCGCCGAATCATGGAACATTGATAATATCGATTTATATAAACTACAAGGCTTTAAAACCTATTATAATGAAAGTAACCTAAACAAATCAGACGGAGTAATTATTTATATAAATGATTGTGTCAAAGAGACTACAGAAATAGTACAACTAGGTAATTTAAAACTATTAAATAGTAAAATATTTTTAAACAATAATATAAATCTAATAATAACTGCTTTATATAGATCACATGATATGTCTTGTCTAGAATTTAATATTAATCTAAAAAAATGTTTAAATAAGACTAAAAACTATAGAAACCATCTGATTATTGGCGACTTTAACATTGACATTTTAAAACAAAATATTATGAGTGAAGATTTCTTAAACAATCTACTCGAAAAAGGTTTTTATCCAGGTTTCATTGATATATGGTAACTAGACCATTGAATGAAAGTGAAAAAGGATCATGCATTGATAATATATTTATAAAGAATAAAAATATACAAACAAAAACTTTCAAAGTGTCGACTCCTTTTACTGATCATTTTCCACTTTTCATTGAAATAAATAAACCATCTAAACCGGAAAACTTTGAACACAAATACTTCTACAATTATAAAAAAAATGAGCAGTGTTGCAGCATCAATAGACTGGGGAAAATGTAAACTAATTCATGATCCGAATGAAGCCATGAATTGGCTAATCAAAAATATACAAGATTGTATAGATAAAATAAAACAAGAAAAAATAAATAATAATCGCAACAATAAAAACAAACCAAGAAAAAGTTGGGTTATCAAAGTCATTATTATATCCTGTGAAAAAAAGAAATACTTTATAATAAGCTTAAGCATGATCCAACAAACGTGTATCTCAAAAACAATATAAAAGCTATATGAAGATTCTAGATAAAGTAATAAGAGATGCAAAAATAAAATATGATAGGAATCTGATAAATAAAAATTGCAACAATGCTAAACAACTGTGGAACATAATAAACAAAAAATTAGGAAAAAAGAGGAAAATTAATAATAACATTAACTACACACTAGATAATGATAATAATAAAATACGGGATCAAAAAGAAATAGCGTCACACCTCAACTCCTATTATTGTAAAGTAGGTGAAAATCTATCCAGAATGTCAAAAAGAAACCCAATAGTAAAAACTTAAATTTACCACTATATAACTCCAATAATTTTTTATACTACCAACTGACTACCTTGAAGTACAGAGAATAATTAATGAAATGAAAAATAAAAATGGTGAAATAGACAAAATTAACACACTAACTATAAAAAATTTATCTCCGTACATCCCTAATGTCTTGGCACACATTTTCAATTTATGCATAGAGAAGTCGATTTGGCCGGATTCGCTCAAAGTTGCTGAAATAGTACCAATTTATAAATCTGGTCACAAATATGAAGCTTGTAACTATGGACCGATATCTTTAATATCTAATATTGCTAAAAGTATAGAAAAAATAATACATAAAAGACTATACAATTTCATATCGAAAATTAAAGTATTATCAGAAAACCAATTTGGCTTTATCAAGAATAAAGGAACAAAAGATGCATTAACTCTTATTACTAAAACTATTTATGATAATCTAGATAAGAGTAAGCCTATAGCAATTACTTTTTTAGACTTAGCTAAAGCTTTCGTTTGTGTCAACCACGATATCCTGCTAGATAAATTATATAATTATGGTATCCGAGGAAAAGCGTACGATTTAATGAAGAGTTATCTGTCGAATAGGCTTCAAAAAGTCTGAATAGGAGATAATGAGAGTGCTTTTGAAATATAAGCACTGCTGTACCCCAAGGAACAATTCTTGGGCCAATACTCTTTATAATATATGGTAGCAATTAACGAATACAAATTCCAGACAACTCTATTATCTCCTATGCTGATGACACTGCCATTTTTTCTATTGATGAAACTTGGAAAGAAGTAGAAACAAAAATGAACAATCTACTTGTAATAGTAGAGGAGTGGCTAGCACTAAATAAGTTAGTTTTGAATTTAAAAAAAACTGTATTTTTGACTTTTGGTAATTATTGTGATAGCGTTCCTGTAAACTTAGAGATAAAAATAGAAGAAAAATACATAAAGAAAGTAGAATACTGTAAATATCTAGGATTAATTATTGATCAGAATTTAAAATGGGATAAACATATTGAATACATAATCAATAAGACCAAGTACTTAATTTACATGAGTTATCTGAACTTAATGCAAAATGTTCAAAAAAGACTCTTGAAAATTGTAAATAAAAACATTTTTGTAAGTGAAAACCCAACGAACCTTAGGCAATTATTTGCCTATGAATCACTCCACCACTACCATAATATTAACAGTGTTAAATTTTCTAAGTCAAATAGTGTAACTAGAAATAAAAATATACAAATACCAAAAAATTACAAAACTGTTAATGATAAAAACAGCTATATCAAAGATATCAAATTGTTTAATAGTCTACTCAATGAATATAAATTACTAGATATATCTAAAAGTTCGAATAGATATACGTTGAAAAAATGGATAAAATTTTTCTTTTATATTTTAGTTTTAAGTTATATGTAAGTTAATTTTAATCAGTGCCCCCGCGCAGGTAATTTTTGTTTGCCTCCGGGAGTTGCAGGTTGTATATATTTCTTTTGTATATGTGTAACTTCTAAAATGCTGAAAAAAGATTAGTACAACATGTATTTGATTTTTACCTAGTTCTGTGCTGAAACCCTTCAATTATGCTATGCTTATTTGTTTTTTGTCAGCATTTTTTTGAATGCAAAATATAACCAAAGACTTAAGGACTTTTCTTAAAGAACTATTGCAATCTCCTTGGTCTTCTCTGAATTTTTACTGTTTTTCCGAACATAAGAAAAACCTATTATTGTTATTAATTATTTTATTTGTCTTCTTGTACAAACAAGAAAAATTGGAAAGGTCCTTTTGCAAAACCTAGAAAATTTTGTTTCGTGAATAATTGAACAGTTAGTTTATTATTATTAATGCAGCCAAGTAGCAAACAGTTTGCAAATATAATATGATGGTAGTGCTAAGTTAATCATTTATCATTTAGTACGATTTTCGAAATGTTTGTATTTTTTGGCTAGTTTAAGAAAGTACCTAATTCATTTAATTGAAATTTTAATATTCTTGCCGGTCATGCCACATTTTGCACATTTATTATTTTTTAGATTTCAAAACTTTTAATAATTTTTACCTGAAAACGCAACATTTGCAATTCTGGCAGGATTTTTATGATTCGAATTGTAAAAAAGGAACATTAATTGAAGAATCGATCATTTTTGTTATTGATACAATTTTGCAAACCATATAATAGTCTCTTCTCAAAAAAGCGGAATTCACATTTTACAAATCTACGATATTTTCGCTGTGGAGTGATTTACAAAACAAGAACTTGTTTATAATTATTAATATTGCCGCATCACGTATGTTTTGCAAATTTAGTGCAGGATAAACACTTAGTTTAGCAAATCAATTTTGTTTAACAAATTGCCGAATTAAAGACGTTTTGCAAAATTTTATTTTACATTCAACATATAAAAAAAATATACATTTTTTTCAGACCTTTGGAATTTGTACCAATTTTCTCGATTTTTATGTCTAATTCTACTGGTCTATAAATTGCATTTCTGAAATTAGCTCTTACATGCTTATACATCGATGTAGCTGAAGTTCCGAAAGTTCAAATTAACAAAATATTTTTCCTCATTTTTATTTTATCCATCAATATTGTTCCAATTGCATTAAAAAATTTGCTTTATAATTCTGTTTAAATAATAAATGAATTCCAACATAAATTAACAAACATTTTAGACCTTTTTATAGTGAACATAATTATCAGTAAAAATTTTAGTTCATTTGAACGTCAAGAACTTCAGGTACATTATACATTGAGATCCTTCCTTTATGTTTTTAAAAATTACAAAATCTTTTTTTTTTAGAACCATATGCTTCAGAAGAAGATCCACTCTTGCCATATACTGGCCAACCTTTTCAGCCAAATCTAAAAAAATATCTCACCCTAAATGGACACCAAGCTACTGAAGATCATCATACGCCAGCTCCTGTTGAAAATCCAGACCTAATAGGCGCACATAAACATTTTTGGCCACCTGGTGGTCAACCTTCTAACCAATATCCTCATCCATATCTTACCCTGCATGAGCACCAAGCTACTATGGCATACCATTACCCACCTCCTGAGGAACAAATTGACTTAATCGGCTCACATAACCCATCCGAGCCATATCATGGCCAATCTTCTCAACAACTTAGTAACCAATTACCTAACCCAACTGTCCCAAATAGACCAAATGCTACACCTAACCAATACCTCCCACATAACTCAATCTTTCCAAATAACCCACCCCTCCCAGGTGACCCTAAACCAACTGCTTTTATCAAGTATTTAAACGGGGTGATTGGAATATGGCGAAATCATCTTCATCAAGTGTACCATGCCCAGCTTTTAGGTTTAAATATTTATCCAGATAAGGACTATAAGAAGAAACACATGTATATAACCCGTGGTATATTCGAGACTGACTTTGATATCATCGTGTACATAAATGAAAATAATAAAGTTATAGGAGCTAAGCTTCCACCGGACTCAGCAGGTAAAAATGTTTGTGGGATACAATTTTAGGTGTAGGTAGAATCTTAAGGAACAATTGCGTCTCCAAATACAATTAGAAAACAATTGCACCAAAAGTATTGCTCAAGCATCATGTGATATCTAAATTTAAATGTTATACAATTTACATTTTTTATAATGCGAACGTATGGAGAATGGCAAGAGGAAACTTTTTTCTACTTGAACTTTTTTTCGATAAACATTTTTAAACATAAAATTTGAAAAGATTAATAAATTGTGAAATTAATAAACTTTCAGTTAGGGATTTTCAGAATGTTCTATGAATAAGCATTTATTAGTTCCGTGATTTCCCGCTGCTTCCACTTGCGTTTACACTCGCGTTGCATGTGAGGCTCGAGAATTCGAAAAAAGCACATAGTTTAGTATCGCTCAAATTTTTTGCCGCTTTAATTAAATGTTATAAATTTGATTAATGAAATTATACTGAAACGTTTGAAGTTGAACGATTTAACAATTTTTTAACTCACACTTTCTAAATTCGAGTTTAAATTAGAAGTAATATCATATTATTAATAGTTTCAAATAAATATTAATTATTGTATGAGGTTATTTTTAGTTTTTATTTATTTATAAAAATTAGTTTTCGCTTTGAAATGCTTTTAAACAGTTGTTTAAAATTATTTTTTCCAACCAAAATATAATTTTTTTAATTAAAAATTATTTTTTAAGAATCAAAAATCATTTTCAATGTCCCTGAAAACCTGGAAAAGGTATTTTTTAAACCTTTTGAAATTTTTAAGAAGCTTCTAACTACGGCATAATTTTTATTCCTAAAAACTTATTATATATTGATAAGTATATATCTATTATAAACAACTTTTGGGGGTAGAAAAATCTTGATATTTCAATTATAACATGTGTTCCTGGAAATAATTATACGTGTAATTATGTCTCATTTTGACATTTTTGCAAGACTTTATTGCAAGAATGTGATTACTCTGGCAGAATACTGTTGCCTGCTTCAATTGCAACATGTTACTGCTTCAAATAGCGCATATTTAAAAAAATGTACTTTTTTAATTCAAAAATTTAAATATCCAGAAAATTTTGGGCACTTATTTTTCGCGTTTTCAATCGCTTATCCTTTTATTGAAATTGGAGTCGTCAATTATTATAGAAATGATTGACGAGAAGAATAATCTATAATATTCTTTAATATTCGACACTAGGATGAGAAATTGTTACGCTCTTTATTTATTTTTCTATAAATATTTTACTATTCAGTTTTAAACGATTGTTTTATTTTCTTTGCTCCCATTGAGAGCTGTTGATTTTTTAATTTTAAGATTGAATATTTATCTTTAAATAATCTTTGACCTCTTTTTTCCAGATGGTCTTAAGATGTACCAAAATAAATTATACATTACTTGTTATGAAACAATTTTTATGGTGCAGCTCGAGAGGTATCATACACGAAACGTGTTATCATTGAGTCTCAATAATGGCAAAAAATACTTTTCAATACATCCTACACATCGCCAAGAATATTGTATTGAAGACGTGCCGAAATCTATAGGCGGCATACATTTTTACGTTACCATACAACACAAGCCTGAATTCAAAGTTCTGAGAGGTTTTCTTAACCCGGCTAAGCCTTCACAGGACTTAAGTCAAACGCCTAGAGCTAAAAGCAAACAAATTAAAATAAACAATATTTAGTGATTGCTCGAACATACTTCATCAGGAAACAAGCATTCTGTTCATTGTACAGGGTGTCCTGGACCCAAGCGTCCGCACTTATATGGCTGTGCAAGAAAAAAAAATCGAAACTTTCTTTTCCAAAAATCAGTTGAAGTTTTAGTTTTTGAGTTATAAAACATTAAGCTAGACCAACCAGGAGCGCGGTATAAATAGGCGTATAAATAGACTAGGTAGGATACATATTTTAAACATTTTGTTTAAACGTTTTTTTTCCAATCTGGTAATCGCTAATCAATAGAGTGAAAATCTTTTATAGCGCCAATTTTGGGGCTGAAGGTGGATAGGATTAACTCATTATAACCCTCTCGGTATGTAAACAGGGGCTTATTACCCGTTCCGGTGGATTTCACTGCGTAGTGAACAATGTTTTAAAAATCGTTTTTGGAATACAGAGACAAGGGTCAATTGAATATTTAACTGAAATGAGGAAGAATCTTTATTGATACGCGTTTAGGGGTTAGTCTACTTTGGACGCTCGAAGAAAAGGCTATTTTCGAGATTTATTTTAGAAATCTGTAATAGATAGTAATATAGACTTGTTGGGTTTGATAAATGAAGTCGTAAAATATGCAAAAAAATGGTTTAAATTAATTTCATCAATATTTCAATTCAAACACTGCAGTTAAACGTAACGCCTCAAAATTGGATAAGTTAGGTAGCCTTATCAGAACTCAAGAACGGCTTGTATAATACAAAAGAATCAAAGTTCCTTAGATTCAGTATGACACCAGCTAGAAAATGACTCTCGTGTATAAAGTTTTGACGAAAAATAAAAAAACTGTGGATAAAACACAACAAAGTTTTTTAAAAACACGTTTTTTCTGCCATTTTTTTCACACAAAAATATAGTAAAAATTTAAATTTTAAAATCCAAGATGATCAATGCAAATGCAAAAGCAAATTATGTCTACAATATGTGGTCGAAATTTCATGAAAATCGGTTGATGAGTTTTTGAGATACGATGAAGCTAGACTTTGAAAACGTTGTTTTGAGAAAAACGCGTTCAAAGTTTTTAAAGTGAATGAAAGGTAGATGACTCAAGGCAGGGGATTAAAAACGCGTCAAATGTTTTTCAAAGTGGTTAGAAGGCAGAATATTTCTGATTATACATTCTTTCAAATAATGTAAAGAATTGAAATTCCAAAGTAGACTGACCCTTTCAATACATGTTTAAATAAATATTTTAATCCCACTTCAAGACTTGATAGTTTGAGATTCAAAATACTAGAATGGGACTCCAATGGGACTCCAATAATCTGATATGAAAAAAATGGTTGTTAGTTCATTGATAATTGTAGCAGTATAACTTGTAATTTACTTAAAAATGTTTGTAGTGACTATTAATAGATAAATTCTGTTAATTAATCAGATGTGAAGCATTAGGAGAATTACTTTTAGAGAATAGAATGTATCAATAAAATAAGTAGTTTTACAAACATATTACCTGATTATTTCTTCAGTGTCTAAAATGCTATAGTTCGGCATGGTTTGCGCAGTCCGAATTAAAAAATGTGTTGAAATTTCATAAATTTATTTGAGACTAAAATAAAATTTAGAATCCTATTCAACGTCCATCATAAAAGCAAGCATAAAAATTTCATATTGCAGTCTGAAAAAAAATTCTGTTGTGTTGATTCTTGGGTTTCAGGGAGAGAGCATCGTGGTTTAATTGCTATTTCCACCAGCGCAAAAAATTTTTCATAATCATTCATTTTTTAACTTTGGTAAGGTTGCTGTATAATTTCCGAAACGAAGGTGATTATTTTTGACACATGTTTTTATTGTGGTGGTTTCATAATAATAGAAATAAAAAAGACGCGAGAAATAAAAAAAATATGGGGATTTGGTTGCTGCCATTCCCATTTTTCTTCCCTCTTTTTTATTTTGGTCCAAATAAAAGAGTTTTTTCTTTTCTTCCTTGGGAAAAAAGCAAAGAAAAAGTTTGTATATAATTTTTTTGTTAAAATCGCAACAGGAACATTTTATAGTAGTTGTCCAAATTTACTTGTTAGATTTTTGGTTTAATTGTAAAGAATTCTGCAAATTAAAAAGTTTGTAGTCTCAAACAAAAAAGTGTGCAATTTAAAATGACCTTAATGTAAAGAAATCAGTTTTTCATAGCATAATATTTTCACAGTATTAAATATTTAACATAAAATACCGTGCTTCTTCAAACTATCACACCTAAATGCCCATTGATTTATTAGAACCCAATAAGAAAATGAAAAAATATATGATTGGTACAAAGTTCATTCTTTTCACTTAAAAAGTTTACCATTATAATTTTGGCTAAAAATCAATTATTTTTAGTTACGAATTTTAATATTTGGTTCAAAATTTAATAATTTCGTCAAAAATTGGAAAATCATGTTTAACAGTCCTCTTTTTTGGTTTACAGATTCAACCATTCTATTGATTGTCTTTTTTTATAACACATATTTTCGTTTCTTTCAAAATTCAGCTGTTTTCTTCGTATTTTGATTTTTTAGTTTTGTAAATTAATTTTTTTCTGTTGAAATTTCATCTTTCTTGGTTACAAATGCTATTGTCAGGTTAAAAAAAATCTATTTCGTTTGAAAATGAACATTTAGGTTAAAAATTCACCTCTTTTGTACAAGCTTAGTATTTTTAAATAGAAAATTGAATAATTTGGCAGAATCTTTGATAATTCGGTAGTCCTTGTCAAATGCTCACGTTATGAGACTTTCTGAACTCAAAAAGAGGTTTCTAAAAAATTCAGAGATTGGATCGAACGGTGACTCTGGGATACCGGGCTACCTTTCAGCGTACGCAGCCTTACCCTTGCATGCGGCGCTCAACAAGGATGGACGAACCCCTTTCCCTAGCTTCTCGTGGGAACAACAATGGCAACACCAAAAATAGTTGTAGTAAGTGTAGTTCAAAACAACAGAACGTGCAGGGCTCCCGACAATGGGTCGGCCAACAATGCCGACCAATGTAGAGCTGGGGGAGCCAATGAAAATGAATTCAATGCGATAGATCGGCGGGATTTCGCGACCTGTGGGTGGACGGAGCGACTGAATCACGACGTGCTAGAGTGCTACGATGCGAGTGTGGCCCCTGAACGGGGTTACATGGCACGTCTGCATGCTGTGTGTTGCGAGAAACACTCGGAACTATTACACTTTTCGCAGCAACGTCTGCGAAACAATGCTAAACTAATCCAAAAAGAGCTTATGTAAGCGGAATGCCAACTTTTCCACAGCTAGAACAAGCCGACCACAGAGAAGGAGAGGCGACACTGAGACTAACCGCGGGCAAGCATCAGATAGAGGAAGAGCGATGCTTTGTGATCCGGAGAAACACCAAGCCTAAGGTTTCTATCAAGCCTGAATATCTGGCTGAAATGGATGACGAGCTTCGTGGACATTTTTTCGAAGAATCCGACATCTGGGCTATTAATTATTGTGCGTATAATGCAGCAAGCGCTTTGGCCGATGCGAACCGTAAAACAAAACCAACGGTTGATCATAAGACCAAAAGATAAATACATCAACTGGCCATAAAGATAGCCTGGGCAAGGCAGTACATATCCCGCATTTAGTATGTGATTGACTACATTACATCTGGCAGGAATTTTACCGCCAAGGTTCGAAAGTTCGCGCGCAAACTCCGGACTTGTTATCGCACTCTTAACAAGTCAAAGCTGCCGACCATCAGGCAGGATATTGTTGAGAGAATACGGATACTATCTGACGCTAAGAGAAGTCTAGAGCGGAGGGAGAGCTGGGTCAGAGAAAATTAATAGTTTCTCTTTGACCCATCTGGACTTTTCCAAGACCCTCCAGTTACTGTCGAATACCCACCCAAACCAGGGAGGTCGAAGTATTTTTGAAAGAAGTCTACAAAGTGCAGCATAGACTGGACAAAGACTCAGAAAATGTAAATAGTATCATCATCTGTCTTTTGGAAAGTTTAAGGGCATGAGATACTTAGAAAATTGTCGATTTTACCAGTTTTAGGTTCCCCCGGCTTTTTTTCTAGAATAATACATATTTTGTTTTAAAAATTTGGGAAATGATAGCGAACATGCTAACAAACGTCCCCACAAAATTTTGGTGTGTTTTTTTATCCAAAAATTTTTAATATTGCTAGCAACGTGCGTGTATATTTCGAGGTTACGTGTGTTACAATTCACCCGAGCGTTACTTTCAAACTAAAAAATATTTTTGGCCGCAAACTTTGGACTTACAAATAAACATAATAACTAATCTCCCGGAACTAACTTTGTTTTCAGGCAATCAAAGAAGTTTATTTCATAAATAATTTCCAGATTATCGGAAAGGCAGAGATAAAAAACGACGTAACCTCGAAATAATGCATATGTATACAATTTTTATTTAGCACCATAAAACTTTTTTTATTATCCCTCAAAAAAGAGTCCGGGGACGTCCGTTATGATATTTTATAGCATCTGCGAATTCAGTTTTTAAACATTTTCATTTTTGTGGAAAAAATGCCGTGGAAACTGTAAGTATCACATGCCCTTAAAGATTCATCCGCAAATCGTTAGTTGCACAGAGAGATAGATTTTGCTTTGGAAAATCCGATTTACTATGAAATCTGGAAAAAATCGTGTGACAACTCACAAAATCACCTTTCAGAGAAGTGTCTTTCAGGGCGACACCCTGAGCCTATTTCTCTTTTGCCACACATTATTGCCACTATCTCTAGCGCTTTGCGATTCCGACGGTTACTTTTGCGGGAAACCTGCAGATCGAAAGTACAAGGTCACTTGTGTATTTTACATGGACGATCTTAAAATCTATGCTAAAAACAAAGAGCAACTACATCTAGCTCTGGGGATTGTCGAACGATATACTAAGGAAATTGGAATGGAATTTGGGTTAGACAAATGCGCCCAGGTTTATTTGAAACGAGAAAAACTTAATGGCGTCCCTGGAGACCCTGAGCTCGTCGATAGAAGTGCTTTACGACACCTTTGCGCTGAAAATACTTATGCATACCTGGGCGTGCCACTGAGCCGCATTCAGGATGTGACATCTATAAATGATACTCTCCGAAGTAGATACAAACGTTTCATCAAACAGATTTGGTCTTCCGAACTGAAGGAGAGGAACAAAGTATCTGCAACGAACATGCTTGCCGTCCCGGTAGTACTCTATTAATTTAGAGTGGTTCCACGGACGAACAACGAGCTCAGATCCATTGATATCGGGGCAAGAAAGGTTATGCACATGAAAAAAATTATGTATCTTTATTTTTCTGTTCCGCGTCTGTACATCTCACGCCGCCAAGGTGGTCGCGGAATATTGAGTCTTGAATTTCTTCATAACAGGATTATTCTGGGTACAGGGCATACAGTCGCGAGTGGAAGAGACCCTCTTCTCAAAATGGTCAGTAAGCAAAAATGAGTTGGCAAAGGGGTGGTTCTATACAAAGCGGCGGAGGAGGCTGCTGAAACACTCGAACCTAACTTCAATATTCGGGGCGAGCAAAATGCATCCAATGTTATCTATCTCTAGTATTCACTCCTGAAAGCTTGAATTAAGAAAGCAGAAGGGAAAAACGTTCGCAAAGAGCTCCCCGATAAGAAGATGCACGGTATCTTCCACAGAAATGTGGAGGATCAGTCAATGTCGTGTGAGCTAACTTTTGATTTTCTTAAATCAGCCGAATTGAGGTCTGGTACGGAGGGTTTCATTTTGGGGTGCCATGACGGTGTCATTTCCACCTTAATATACCGTCGCCACATTTTGAGTCAAGACATTCCCGATAAAAGCTGCAGGGCGTGCCATGCACACCCCGAGCAATTAGCTCACGTACTATCTAGTTGTCCAACTTATTCAAAAACGACCTACACAATGTGGCACTAAGAGTGCTTTATTACTATCTCTGTCACTCTTACGGAATTAAACTTAATATCGCTCCCTTAAGTGGTCCTAGGGAAATCGAGTCAATTGTCGAGAATGGAAAGTGCCGCATATACTTGAACTTTATTTTCTTGACAATTGTTTCTGTTGCACACTTTAGGCCTGTCATGGTTGTTCTTGACTTCGAGAAGCGAACCATGTTCGTTATAGAATTTTCGGCACCAGCTGACAAAAACGTCATAGCCAAGGAGAATGAAAAAAGAGAGGTATAGAGACATTATAAGGGAGTTTCAACGATTGTACCCGGAATATTCTGTTAAATCAATCGTCCTTATCATCGGCGCTCTTGGAGGTGCCAAGCTTTCATTTGTTAATAGCCTGAAAAGAATCCTTGCGTGTCAGCAATATGCTAAAACACTTGCGCAAAAAATGCAGGAGGCGGTAGACCTTGGGTTGCTCCGTGTTCTTCGGGTGCACGAAACTTTTGCCGAATCGTGGTATTGATTCTGTTACAGACTAGCTGAAATATTACCGCGATTTCGCTGGGAGCGGGTGCAATTTTTGAGACTAGCACCCGCTCCTCGTGAAATCCTGCAATTGTCCTTATGACAAGTTTTTAATTCTACTAGGCAGTCTGATAAGTACCTGAAAATTCTAAGAGATGGCATTAGTATTCACTCATGTGAACCATTTTCGTCGAACTTGATCCTTCCAATGGCGCCTGTCAAAACTTCAGCCATTTATGTTTACGCATTTACAAGTTACAGCACTGAGAAGCGACAAGTATTACCCGTACTCTGCACCGTCGATTGGAACGATTCATAAGTGGTTTACCGGGTTTCGTTGTGGACGTACGAGCACTGTTGATGCTGAACGATCTGGGCGCCCAAAAGAGGTCACTATACCAGAAAATTTCGAAAAAATCCATGATATGATCTTGAATGATCCCAAAGTGAAATTGAGAGAGGTAGCTAATGCTGTAGGCATATCATTGGAACGTGTGGGCAATATCGTGC
>NC_046657.1:127260319-127264590 GCF_010883055.1 Belonocnema kinseyi | reverse complement strand
CAGACAACGAAGACGTCATTGCCTCTGTAAGTGCTTATTTTGAGGAACTTCCGAAAACGCACTTTTCTGAAGGATTAAAAAAACTTGAAAAGCGATTGACAAGGAGCTCCAAGGAGATTATGTTGAAAAATAAAAAAAAATTTACCCAAAAAAAATTGTTTTTATACTTCATTCTAAGGACTTATTGAACTACCCTTGTATTATTGTTAGTTGCTCCTTTCCTGCCTAAAGCCCGCCTGCATCTCCAAAAATATTCTTTTCCCCTCGTCAACCTTCCGCAGCCTATCCGCTAACACCTTCACCTATATTCATCTGATTCCTATTCTCATTTTTATACAGTGGCACGACCTACCTACTTTAATTCCATCTCTTGCGTTATGAACTTCTTCCTCCAATCTATCCCTCACCTCTGTTATAATTCCTCGGCTAGCCCTCCCTTTCTTATTTACTCTGACAGCCCCTGGAGCCTTCACCTATACCCCGCCGACAGCATTGACTCTATTCTATTCCATTTTTTCTCTCAACCAGCCCAACAATGTCAAATTCCTGGACATGCCTCTAGAAATCCTTATGTTTTTTCTTTAATTCTGCTACGTTTCAGTATAGCGCCTTTAATAATTCACCTCTATGCTTTATTCCCACCTTCCTACGAACCAAGTCCCCCTGCACTACCTTCAGCATCTCTTTTTCCTGGTCCCACCCCAACATTTTTTCATCTTTTTTTATATTCTATAGTGGCCGTTCTCCCTTTACTATTCTCCCTACTAGCCCTGTCTTCCAACATTAGCTATACATCTCTTTCTGTCCACGTCAAATCGTGGTCGACGAAAACTCCCTAATCCTTTATCCTATTTTTATGTCGAATGACCCTCAACTTGTCTTTTCAGTCCTTCAATTCCACGACAGCGACCTTATTCCCCCTTTTCCTTTTTAACCTAAACTTACGTAACTTGCACTTAACCAGCCCTATGCTGTGCAGAAGGTGTTCTACGTCCTTACTTGTTTTCTCCATGCTTTTAACCTTTCTCGCGCCACCAACTGCTCCTTTACGTTTCTACGCTAACCTACTTTCTCTGAAATCACGTGCCTAATCTTCACCAAGATCCAATTCTGTTTGTCCTCCGTCCTGTCACCTGCTTTCATATGTGATCTTAGGCCAATCTTCTTTATTCTTCTCTAAGTTCTTTCCTTCCACGCCTTAATTTGTTCTACTAACTCTTTCACTTTCATTTCTTGCTCCTTCCTTATCGATACCACTACTCTCTCTAATCCTTCTACTTTCTCTCTCATATCTTTCATCTCCTTCTTCCATTTAATGTCTCAATCCTCATGTCCACCCTGATACGCTCCATCTTCTGTTTAGTTCCGCTCACATCTTTTCTCAATCCTCTTGTCTCACCTATTACCATCCTCATTGCCTTTTCTCAGAATGCTCTAACATTTTTGAGGTGCAGACCTACGTGTCCTATTGCCTTTTTTTAAAAAAAAACTCTGTAAGGTGCTTTTCCCCGGGCTCTCTTATCTATCTTTTCTCCTTTTCTTGTAACCAGGTTTTTCCCCACACTTGAGCTAAACTTTCCGTTGCTCGTTTTCAAAATTGCTTTGTTTTCCCAGGGAAACTTTATCCCTTACTACTGATGCGGCCAGACTTTGAGCCAAACGTTGCTACCCGGGGTCGGGTGTGGAAAAGTTCCTCCTTGTCCAGGCCACTATTACCACTATTACTTACTGGAACCAACAGATGTTTCTGAACTCTGTTTCCCCCTATAGCCCTATATTTTCCTCTATTTTATTTTATCCACCCTTATCGGCCCCTTCAGGCATCCTTTTCCCTCTCTTAACATCCCCTGACCATACGAAAAACAACCTTGAACCACTCTAAAGCCCATAACTCACCTTCGCGCTAAAGATTAATTTCTCCCTCTTGACTCACCCCAAGAGCCCTTACTGAATTCCTGGGCTCCATTCTCACGCTTCACTCGCGTATTTTAAACAAACTCCTTTAAAAAAACTCCTACTTATTTCAGCGAGATCTCCTTTTTAACAAGATATGCTACGGCTATTAATAATGTAAAGTATGTAATCGGACAAAACATTTATTTTAACGTGTAGCAATAAACTTTCTTCATTTCCGTTAAATATCCAGTATGTGTTTTTTACCACACAATGTTCGAGAAGTCTGGTCCAAGGTCAGCCTCAAAACCGGCACTGACTCCAGGGATTCTTGTATTTTTATTTAAAAGAGTTTTACTTGTTTTATCGAATTTCTTCTTAAAAATTTTCAAATTTTATATTATATTGGGTAAACTTACCACCAGATTTAAGGAGAACTGTGAGTAAAAAGATTGCAGCCTGAACAAGGACCATCATTATCAGTTCTTAATATTTCCTGTTTTTTCAGATTATATAAAGTGAATAGAAGGAAGAAAATAAATTGCTGTAGGTCAGAGTAATCTCGTGAAATCAAAAGCATCACTTTATAGACCTTGGACTCTATTAAAAACTGGAAAAGTCTACGCGGAAATCCGCATATATCATATAAAATTATTTCCGAAAATTTCGTGAAGGTTATTGCAGCAAAATTGTTCATTTAGCAAGATTACACACTTTTATTTAAAATTCAAGTAATCTTGAGACATTTTGAGATTTTTTTAAGTTGAAAGTTGAATTAGAAATTAAAAACATTTCAAACAAGGTTTAGAAAATGCTTATTTTTGAATACTTAGAAGTAAATCTTATTAAAGCTTTTCAAAGTTTTTACGACGATAAAACATTTTTTTAACAAAATGGAAAATTTTAAACTGTTTTCTCTTTTTCAAAAATTTATTTTAAGAGAATATTTTAAAAGGTACTAACAGATTATAAAGAAATTCCAAAATTGTTTCATTTAAAATGTAAATTGTTCGTGATTTCGAACAAAATGTAGAATCTAGTCACGAAGTTTGAAAGGCTTCAAGAAAATAAAAATTTTTTCTTGAGATGCCTGGCCAAAATTCGTAAATATGTTTTGAAATAAATTAAATTTTTCCGAAAATCTTACTTAATCCTAAATAATAAAAATGATATTTTTTTACATATCTGAAATCTTTTAAATTTGTTCTGAATTTTCCCAATAATTAAAAACAAGTTATATATTTATGTAACTTAAAAATAAAATAAACAAATGAACTTCAAAAAGAGATATTGATTTGAAATTGTTATTTTTCATTCAAAATTATTTATCCCCTGAAATTATAATTTGGGTGATATTTTTTTCATTTGTGATTGGAATTTTTTTTGCCAATAATTTTTTTGATTGAACTCGTAGGTTTTGTTTAAAACGTTAAAAACAAAATTGAAAATGAAAAAATTGAATTTTTATAAAGATGATCCAAGGTAAAAAAAGGTGAAAAAGAAGAACAAAAATAAAAATGTTTGAGAAAAAACTTAATAGACCTAACCTAAAAGACGAATTTCTCTCTAGTAGTGCATTTTCAACTAAGAAAATTTTTTCGATTAATAAAGAAACAATATTTCCTCAAACCAGTTGACATTTCCAGCTAAAAACACGAACTTTTCATCAGAAAATTACTTTTGAAATATTTTGGTCAAATTATTTCAACTTTTGAACAAAGAGTTGAATTCTCTACTAGATTGTTTGTTCTGCGCCCTATGTTATTGTTAATCCTCCAGATTTCTGCATGAGATTTTAAAAATTGAAGCACAACCCATCGTCTTCTGAACTGTATTGACTGTGAATTCTCCTTTGTTAAAGCTCCTTCGGATCTAACGGACACATTCTCATCACTCGTTTCGGAAAAAAGTTAAAACAAAGGAGGAGGGTCTCTAAGGACGTTTTTTGGCCCAATTTAGATTTGACCCAAAAATTCGAAAAAATGCCTACAAAATCTATTAACAATAAGAAGTCAATTCCACATTAAACGGACCATCCTCTTCCCCCCTCTTCACCCCAAGCACTTTTAACAAAAATGAAAATTTCACTGCTTTTATGCAGTGTTATTGGGAAAAAGCCCAATAACAAAAATCAAGAAAAATACATACAGAGGTTCTTAGAGTCACTGATTTTGAATCCGAGCTCCGTTGACCTTAATCATTTCAGATTCAAGGTCATTTGAAGGTCAAACAGCAGACAATCCAATTAAAAAATCCAGAAAAATACATTTTTTTCAGCTCTACCGTGGTAGAAATTCTTGAATTGGCTTTAAGTTAACCTTAACTTGACATAGAGTTGTTAAATAATCCCCTTCGGATTGAGCGTTCTCAAAAACTTA
>NC_046657.1:127255402-127260219 GCF_010883055.1 Belonocnema kinseyi | reverse complement strand
ATATCTAGTCGGGAGTGGTGCTGACTAAAAACAGATGATTTGGAGCGATTCGCGCGCCATCTGTTGGTCATTCTAAGGACTTATTGAACTACCCTCGTATTTACGTCTTGCAACACGTGGTGGATAGAGAATTAGTGGGACTCCTATGTCTAAACTAGAGTCCTAATTATTAACTAGAAATCTTATAGTAAATAATTAGTTTTAAACTTCTCTATAAAATGTTTTGTTTAAATTAATTGATATAAACTGCTGTTACTTATAAACATTGCTACGGTATCTTCGCGATACTACTGCTTGATATATATTTGCGTGTCTGATTATCCTTTTCTCAAAGACAAGCTCGTTTTGTCGTAAAATTAATTCTATTAGTCATATTGGCTTTAATAGGCACCGGAGCCCCACTGCTGGTCGACGCCAGCTCGCCATCGTGCTTATTGGCGTCTGCTTCCAGCTTTGAGTGAACTGTTAAAACACGGGTAACACGGGTAAGTCGTTATGGAACATCGCCTTACCGCAACGTCCGTGTTTTGTCACCTCTGCATGTGAACCGTCCATACCCCACCAGCTCCTCTCTCGCATGCCCGCGGCGCAGCGAAAAGTCTCGGAAGAATTATCTGGGGGGCCCTATATCCGAAATTCATTTGTTTTGGAATACTTCAATTAATTATTTATATTGAAAAGTCGTATTTGAAGTTTACAGCTCGTCTATCTAAGATGTAATTATTCTAAGTCAATTTGAAAATATTTTTGCTGTATAAATTTTGCTTGGCCGAATCCATTTCAAATCGGACAGGGACGCAGAATATTTCGGAAAAAATGTTTTCTCTGAACGTATTTTTGTATCTGTTATTGATTTCGACAACAGGTAGAAAATTTAACTGTAAGAAACAAATTCTGCTGGCCGCAAAAACTGTTTAGCCTCAATAAAACTTGCGAACCATTTTGTTTTATTTTACTGAAAGTTAAAAACGAATTGTGAAAAACCTGAAAGTGTTTGTTTGTTGCTGCTGAGAAAATTGACTTTTAATTTTTACAGAAAAAACGCTGTCATTTTGTAAATCTATAACTGTTTTTCCAATTTCCAACGGATGACGAAAGCAAACAATAAGCGCTATAAGAATCAAGAAAAACGATGAATATATCAATTAAGCCGAGCGTTATACAGGGTTAAAGCAAAAAATCTGGATTTATAGAAGAACAAAGCATACAATTTAAATATGCATAACTTCTTTAAATTATTATATTGTGTATCGAGGGCATAATGAAGGCTATTGTGAGGAGCACAACTTGCCACTAGAGCGAATCGGGCGCGGCATTCACACGAGGCGAAATAGCTTTAACACACGATACTTTTTGTCGTAGGTTGCAAAATCCAGATACGAAATTTTTTTCAAAGATAAACATAATTTCCACCATATTCTCACTTGAGTGGTGCAGTGTGTGTAGTGAGTATAAAGTTTTATGTGGCGTGGTGTCCTACAGTTGCATCTCCCAATCATTTTCAAAAAGAGTCTTTTAAGACGTCTAGTATCCCGTCTGTATAATATAGAATTTCACCTTTGCTATTTATGATTCTGTAAAATCTTTTACTTTTACTTCTCTTCTCATCTTTATAAAGCAGTTTTTTGCTTTTTTCAAAGTTGTTTCATATTTTATTTTCTCCTTCTATTACGATTTTATCTTTACTTTCAATAAATGGTTGTTTATATTTCATTTTTTGTGTGTGTGTAATCATTTTCGCGTCCTGAGTTTTATCATTCTACCGCACATCACCAAACATTCTTTCTACTATCGTAGCACCACACACTTCGTTCACACTTTTCACAATATTATCCCGCATTATAGTTAATGCGCCCACCAGATCTTAATTACTTACTAACAGCTTCCTTGTGGCCTTATTCATAGGTCCGTTTATCTTATTATGAAAAAATATCCGGACTTCCGGTTTGTTTTAGTTCTTAATTTCGATTCATGTTTGTTTTGTTTTCTTGGTTCTGTTTCTTCTCCACAACTGACCTAAGTTTATCTTGGAGAATAGAGGGTAATGCTAAGTATCACATTCAGAAACACTTATGAACCTTTGTATCTTCAACTATTTCTCTTAGTCTCTAATTCACAACGTCAAAGTCATTTATTGTCTGCCTATTTCCTTTACACCAAGTGTACATATAGATCATGTTATGCTTAAACCAAGTATTTTTGATAATTAAACTCTTTTATAAGCATAAGATAACTAATCCTTTCCCGCAATAATTTGTTTTTGGATCGCCAAAGTTACCTAGTACCCTTTCTGTAGCCTGATTTTGCTGCTCACCCATCCACTCATCTCTCCTAGCAAAACCATTCTTTTACTATGATCGCAAATACTTATCGTATCATTTAAAGTATTCAAGAAGCCATCTTTTACTTCTCTCGGATCACTATCAACTGAAGGGTTGAATGCTGTAATAAATAATTGTCTGATTCTTACTTTTATTCTAACTCACAGCAATCTTGGAGATACATATCCTTGATCTCTAAGATGCTTTTTCATTTATAATTAAGCATACTTCTTTACTACCATATGATTCACTATCTACTCCTGGCCATATTTCAAATCCAGGGTGAATTATTCAATGCATGGTCCCATTAAGTTTAACGACAATTTTTCAGTGGGTTTTAGTGGAAAATCTGGGCTTGTGCATCTTTAAATAATCATTGAGTTGTTTTTATTTATTTAGTTTTTATTCATGATGATTCATTATGATAAAAAGGAGGTGTTTCGCGTTTCAACCGTGTGTAAAACCACGAATCTCGCTGAAGTTTTGTGAACACTGCAGTTGACTTTATTTTGGTTCCAAAGCCGCTACAACAAAAAAGAAGCTCTCTTGATGAAAAGGGATCTAAAATGATAAATTATTTCTGAAGGAACCCAAATCATGGATTTAAACGTTCTTATAGTAACTTTTTGTCACTTCTGTCTTTACTCACTTCAAAGATTTTACCAGTTAATGATGCATACTTGACTTTATAATTTGGAATAAATAATATTATACTGGGCAAAAATCAATAAAGGAACCAAAAGATAAAAAGGGATATTAACATATTTTAATTGATATGCAATATGTGAGACTACCTTAAAACGCCAAGATTATCAATCAAATTTTTATAATTTAAAGGTATTTTTTTAAATTTAGAAGGTTGAATTTGATTTCTGAAGTTTCCAGGCCATTTGAAAACGATTTGAAATATTTCGAGATGTATAAAAATAATTCTAAAGATTTAAAAATATTTGAGGGTATTTTAAAACTTCAAGATTTAAAAAAAAAATTTCATATCCATAATTTTAAGGTAGTTTTAAGGATTAATAAGATTAAATTTTATTTCCGACGATTCAAAGGAATCTCAAAACGATTAGAAATATTTCGAGGTATATTAACAGATTCAAAAGAATTTAAAATATGTGAGGGTATTTTAGAACTCCAAGATTTTAAAATATATTTCAATAATTGAAATGTATCTTAAAAGATTTTGAAGATTTCTTGGGATCTTAAAATATTTTTTAAAAATTTGATATATTTTTTTGTAATTGAAAACTAATATTTTCAGATTTACTTAAATAATTTGGATTTGTTTTAAAAATTTCAAATATTTCGTGGTATTTTCAATAATCCCCAGAAATTTTTAAGAGATTTAAAAAGTTTAAGGGATATTAAAAGATTTTCAAGAATTAAAAATATTTTAGGGTATTTTGAAGCTAAAAGTTTTTTCAATCGACTTTAATAATTTGAAGGTATTTCGCATGTTTTGTGGGAAAGCAAAAGATTTCGAAGAACATGAAATATTTAAGGGTTTCTTAAAACTCGAAGATTCTTAAACTTCATTTTGTAATTCGGATTAAATAATATCGCATCGGTAAAAATTTAATAAGGAAACAAATATTATCGACACTGGACAATAATGTGTCTGTATGAGTATTCATATTATTTGTTTATTTTGAATGAGCCCGCGAATTTGGCATATGCGCAGTTGAAAATGTAGGCACCCGACAATGATCTTCTATTGTATATCAACGAACTAAAAAGATACCCTAAAAAGAATTCCTTTAGAGAATAAGTTCTAAAGGATGCTAAATTTTACATAAGCCACAACATTACTGAATTCCTAAAGTAAAATTGGTAGCACTTCCGAACGATACGTCTCACAATCCACTTCTGAGACAGATGCACTTTCTCCACTCAAAACTCGACGAACAATTCTATTTCTATTCCTGAATTTATTCAGCCATCCAACACTTGCCTTGAAATGATCGTGTCCTAGTTTTAAAGCAAATTCTTCAGCCTTTTCTCTGATTATTAAACCTGTAACAAAGTTTCAAATTTTTCAGCATGAATTTTGAACCATTCAACCATGGCTTTTTCTACGCCCGGAAAAGATGAAAGCTTTATGCTTTTTCGATCTGGTTAGAACCAAGAGTCTTCGAAATCAGAAATAATGTTCTCTTTGTCTTTATCAATAGTTGTTTATGTGTTTGCTGGTATTCCAAAGTTTGCCACAATGTCTTTCTTTTTCTTTGCATCATTGTACACTTTCCGAATCACTTTTATTTTGCCACTTAAAGTTCTTTAATTCTTACTCTCCATATTGTACGCAAAATTGTTAACTTTACCATTCAGACGGAAAACTTAGACTGAGTATGATGCAGCATTAGGTTTTACAATATTTGGGGCATTATTACTCAACTGCCCCAACTCAAAAAGTCATGTTTTTCGATTGTCTCTAAATTCTGGGAATATGTTCGCCTACCCAACAGTAGTTAATCCACAAACTTATAGACC
>NC_046657.1:127224760-127255302 GCF_010883055.1 Belonocnema kinseyi | reverse complement strand
AATACGACAGTTTCCTTCAAGTTTTCTCTGCCCCATTCAAATAACTCGTAAGCTGTTAAGATCTGATTCTCAGCTGAACGTTGCAAGCTGGCTCTTGCAGCAGGACGCTTCAGATTACCTCCGATCGATATTACTGAATCTTAATAAAAAAAATTTATTAAGTGCATACTGTGTAAATAAAAAATATCCTTCGGTACTCACTTGTATTTTTCTTGCATATTTTTCATTATTGATAACAGTATGTACTTCATAAATTTTTATTTTAATGAAGATTCAATAATATCGGTATAATAAATATTTATATAAGTTAAAATAACATTATTCATAATAAACAATGAAAATGTTATTTTTTAGCATTTCAAATTGCGTGCGAACCGCAAAGAATGAGAGACCGAGCGCGGCGCACGCGTCGAAGAGTTCAGGGCACTCGTTAAGGACACTAGATTCAGTGATCCGAACTTTGGCATGTTGAGCTATTGCGCGTTTCCGGCACAGCGACCCTTATTCGTTGCTGTTGGCGCGCGATTCGAACAATAATACTAGATGAATACCTGAAAATAACTTTTTCAGCTTAACACTTTTATTTCTAATTCATAAACGTCACAGAATGTTATTGATAATGAGGAAAAAGGAACAAAAATCATCATTGCTAATAATAAAAATGGAGCTAGTAACTAATAGTACCAAAAAGTGCTGTTCTTTGTTCCAACATTTGTGTGTATACAGGGCTCGTTAAATAAACATATTAATCTTCAAAAACCTTTATTAATAAAATATAAATTTATCTTTTGAATTTAAAAAATGTTCTATTATTTACAAAATATACGCATTGGTATTTTTGTCCTTTAATTTTTTGTAGTGCTTGTATGCTGCGCATTGCGTGAGTTCTCGCAATCACTACAGATGTGCTAAAGGTCTGAAACAAACGTAAAGGAGGCCGAAAAAATTTCTCATAGAACTTTGCACCCCTCAAAAAAATTGACGTCACACAGAAAAATGTTCATAACTTTTTAATTTTTTAATTTAAAAATAACACTAGGAAATTCTTTCCTGATATTACTTAGACTTAACTATAGTTAGGTCGAAATGATTAGTTTTAACGCCTAAAATGCATTTCCGAAACTGACAACTCTAATCTTCGGCACCCTTTAATCCATCTTTTGATAATAAGAAATTTTTATTTTCTTTTTTCAGAAATATATGCTTCGGGGGAGGATCCATTCTTGCCATATTATGGCAGATCCCATCACCAAACTAGTTACCAATATCCTAACCTCGCTACTGACGAATATCACGACGATCCTATTCAGCAATACCATAACTCAAGTGGCCTACATAACCAATTCCTTCTACATAACCCATCCTGGCCATATGGTGGTCAGGCTTCTTACCCATATCTTGGGCGATACCTAACCCTGCATGAGCACCAAGCTTCTAAGGAATATCATAATCTACCTTCTGAGGGTAATCAATACCTTACCCTACATGATCATCAAGCTACTGTGGCATATCATAACCCACCTCCTCAGGATTATAATGACCCACTTGGCTCACACAACCTTTCTCCGCCAAATGGTGGACAATCCTCTCACCAATATCCTGACCTACATCTTTCCTCACATGATCACCATGCTAGTAAGGAATATCATGACCCACATCCTAAAGAACAACATAACTTAATTGGCTCACAAAACCCGGCCTCGTCACATAGTGGCCCATCTCCTGACCAAATTAGTAATCAACATCCTAACCCAAATGTACCACATATCCCATTTCAGCCACCTAAGCCAAACCCCCAATATAATTCAAACCTCCCAAACAACTCAAAACTTTTGGGTGACTCTCAGCCAGCTTCTATTATCAAGTATTTAAACAGGGTAATTGGGATTTGGAGAAATCATCTACAAGTGTACCATGTTTAGCTTCTAGGTTTAAATATTTATCCAGACAAGGCGTATAAAAGACCAAACATGTATATAACCCGTGGAATATTTGAGAAAGACTTTCACCTCATCGTGTATATAAATCAAGATAAGGAAGTTATGGAAGCTACACTTCCACCAGAGAGAGAGCAGGTATACATTAATTTCACAAATATTTTTGATGTGCAAAAAGCTAAGGGTATAATGAAGGCTCCAGGTACTGTAAGGGGACAATCCACAGAAATAGCGTGTTCCACAAGTATGGATACCCCTGAATAACTTTCAAGGATCGCAGTCCCACGAGAAAATAGTTTAAACAAAAGTTGTAGGGTTTGGTCCGAGGAATCTAATGGTCACCTTGACTTTCACTCTAGTCTTTAACTTTTCATTTAAATAACATCTTGCGTGTGCATATTTAGAAAATGGCCTTGAAATGAAC
The DNA here is from genome assembly GCF_010883055.1 of Belonocnema kinseyi. Classification (NCBI taxonomy): domain Eukaryota; kingdom Metazoa; phylum Arthropoda; class Insecta; order Hymenoptera; family Cynipidae; genus Belonocnema; species Belonocnema kinseyi. The sequence continues at coordinate 127,252,941 of NC_046657.1, read as the reverse complement.
CTTAGAGGTCATTTTGACCCAAGGTCAAAATACATATTTGAATGTAAAATTTTTCACTCTTTTCATTTTCGGAATGAAATTGGGACTTCTATTAAAAAAACTGGTCACCTTGATAAGACCTTCAAAAATGAACTTCGAGTCAAAATTAAGGTCACCATTAGATTTTTTGGACCAAACGCTGCAACTTTTGTTCGAACTATTAACTAATAGGATGTGATCCTGGAAAGTCATTTAGGGCAGATTCACTGCTACACTGAAATGACCTTCAAATGACCCTGAGAGGTTATTTTGACCCAATATTAATCTTTTTTTTTTGTTTCCGGAATAAAAAATAGGGCTTCACATTTTTAAAAAAACGTTGACCTTGAAATGAAATTAAAAAATTACCTTGGAATCAAGATAAAAGATTTGGAATTAAGCTTAAAAACGCACCATTCATAAACGTTCAAAATGTAATATATTTCGATTCGAATTTCTAAGAATACGTCGTTTAAAATTCAGAGGAATGAAACTCATTTCAAATTGAATTATTCTAAAAAAAAGTTTGAAATATAAGGTAATTTTAAATCAAATATACTATTAAAATTATGTTCTAAAAACTTGAAACTTAAACAGATCTGAAATTCGTCTAAATTTCTAAAAAAATGTATGCAAGAAGTATTTGGAAACTCAAACTCTTTTGCATTCTGACCCTTGAACATTTATATTACGTTAAGTAAATCTTCTATAGGATTGTTTTGCGATTTCAGATAAAATAATTTTTTAATGCATAATTTTAATCTAAATCGAAGGTTTATTGAAGGTTTATTGAAGGCGGTAAAACACTTATTCAAATTGGTGTCACGTGGGTGTCATGTGAATCATAGGTTCTCATAATAATCTATCAATGTGACGATGTGAAACTCATGATAAAGAGGTTAGGTTATGGTCTGCTGTCAATTCTGTCTATTTTGATTTGATAGCTTTATTTTCTAAGGATTATGTAACAAAAAAAGTTATCCTGTTGTAATATTTGGTTTAAGAGTCAGTAGTATGTTAAAGGAAACAAGTAAATGCTGTTATTAACACATTTTAAAATCGTACATATTTACGAATTGTTCAGTAAATATGACTACATTTAAGTAGTTTTTCAATGAATTCTTTATACATACCACAAATACATTTATTTTGAGTACATTTTCTCTACTGGTTTTTACGAAATCGTCCTTTCAAATTTTTTAAAACAACATTGTGCTACTTCTATTTTCGATGTGCACATAACGAAAAGAAAAAATCGACACGGAAAAAAATATTTGAGAATCGCTAAAACGTGAGCTGTGATTGGTTGAAAATCCGACCCCTTTGACGTCAAAGGGGTCGGCCTGCTTATGATTTGGTAGAAGTGATTTCTGGGTTTAGGTGGATTAGCAGGTAGGTGGGTTAACCCACTTGTGGCATGGAACTTCATTATTCCAAGAAAAATATGCGACTAAACTTATTGTTCCCAGAGTCAGGCGGGTTAGCATGCTTGTGGCTAGTTAGGGGTGGTTTTTACTCCTAGGAAACGGCTTTCGTAGAACTGAAAAGACAGGGGTTTCATATTTTTATTGTTTCATCAATGTGCAAAGTTTGGTTTCAAACGCTAACATAAAGAAATTTAAATTACAATATTTTAGTGAAAAATAAAGATATCCTAATAAATCCAAGTACCTTTGAAAGAGGAAGATTAGTACTTTTAAATTCCATATTAGCTTTGTGGTAGACATTTTTTTTGTGCAGTTACATAACCTCAAAAACAGCTGAAAACGCGTTTTTTGCACATTTACATTAGGATATCTTGAAAACCTGATGTACAGGAGCAATTTGAAGTACGGATTCGGATTCAGTGCATCAAAATCCTTCGGAAATGTTTAGTCTGCTTTCCGGTTTTTGACTTTTGTCAAATTCTGTCGGCCTGTGTAATTTAAGCTCATTTAATAATATTTTCGAACATCATTAAATTAAACGCATTTATATCACAGATTTTAATGTTTTTAACTTTTATAAATTGTACAATTCAAAGGTTCAAATTTAGTTCAAGTAACATAAATCCACGTTATCCTTTTCGAAGTTGTAAATTGAAGAATAAAGCACTACATTTGCAAATTGTTTAAATTTCATCCTTTAAAGCCATTTTAAACTCAAGTTTAAACTAGAATTTATGTCATATTTTAGGTAGTTTAAAATAAAAATTAATTATTGATTGAACTTCTGGTCAGTTTCTATTTATACATAAAAATTTGTTTTGGCTTTTAAACATTTAAAAGTATTTCCTTTAAATTATTTTTTCCAGATAAAAAATAATTTGTCGAGCAATCTCTCGGCATCAATTATTATTAACAATTATTGAACTTTGAATTTAGAGATTGATTTTTTATCTTAATGTAATTGCAAATCTTTTTTTCAGATAACCTTATTATGTTCACAAATAGGTTCTACATCACTTGTTATGGAGACATTTTTACGGTGAGGCTCGATATGTTTACACGAGATGTGTTATCATTAAAACATAAAATGCAACAACATGATCCTCCAGAAGATCCTACATATTGCCACGACCATGGTATTCAAGACATTTCGAAATCTATTGGCGGGATACACTTTTACGTTACCATATAATGGATTAGGCAGGATCGTTTTCTTGCATAAGATTTCACTGAAACTGCTAGTCGCTAATAAAAAATACTAGTTAGATAGATTTGATTGTAAACCACTATTTGTCAGCACAATCTGGTATGAAAAAATTAATGTAAGTTTATTAATAACTGTAACAGTATAATTTATACTTTACTTTATAATATTAGTAGTAACTAATTCTATTAGTATTAATATTAAATGTATTAGTTTAAAAAATTTAAGATTCTGCGTTAAACGTTATTAAAAATATCTTTTTTGCTAGGACTCAAATGTTTTCATGAAAAGCTTGGTTGACCTACTTTGTTAATAAATTATTGTATTGTTGAAGATTCATATTTTCAGTTGACAATCTATCTCTTTGGTTGCAGGTTTACTTATATGACTTAATTGAAAATTGATATTTTTTAATTGAGAATTTAACTGTTTTTTTTCAAATATAGGCTTATCTTTTTGGTTGCAAATTTAACTACTTTCTTGATAACTATTGCAATTTTTAAGAGATTAGGGTGTGGGAAGAAAGTCGGAAATAGAAGTAGCTGACAGTGGGGAGGGCGAGAAGAAAGCTATTTGGGAGAGGGTTAAGAATATGATAGAAGAGAATGTGGAATAGCGTATACATAATAAGGAAGAGAGAGCTTATAGCGAAAGGATAAGGGCAATGGAGTTGAGAATAGAGAAAAAAGAGAAGGCAGGTACAGCAAAACTAGGGGTGATGCAAAACAAAAAAAAGGATAAAGGATAAGAAGGTTTTTATCAATCAAGATTGTATTAAGAAGAAAAAAGAAGTGCAAAGGTTGCTTAGCGACAGGGTTAGGGTAGTGAAGGGATGGTATTGCAAAATAAAGTTAGATTAGAAAATTTGGGTATGGAACGAGGAGAATTGGGTGTAGAAAAAAATTCGGGAGCATTTGTTCCAAGAGACTTGGTGGAGAATAGAGGCTGGACTATATTGAATGATATGGTCACAGAGGACGAAGGTAGATAATACACGAATGTGAATAACATTAGGGTATCAGAGATGGACTCTATGTTCATGAGCATTTAAGGGTAAGCGAAGACAGAGAACCTCGCAGTGGAAGGGAAGTGGGAATCAGACCATCAGCTACTAAGTTTATGGATAGAAGGGGAGGGTGGCGGAAGGCAAGGCGGGTAAGAAGGGTTCATATGGGGAAAGATGACATGGACAAGGAAGGCGATAAAGAAGTATCAGAAGCAGTTGAGCAAAGTAAGCTTTGAGTGGGAAACGGTGGAAAAGATATGGAAGAATCTGAAAGAAAAAGTGAAAGGCCGTGTGCAAAAGAAGGTGCGTATACAGATGAAGAAAATAATAGCGAAAACGTAGTAGAAGAAGGTGTGTAAATAGATGAAAGAAAGGGAAAAAGTAACTACAGGAATGAAAAAAGGAAGAAAAGGAGAAAGATGTGGAATTGAAGTCGAGACGTGTTAAGGAAGAAGTGGATGTGTGGAAGATAACACAGCCACACAACAAAAAAATTGTGCGGATCTGGTAACAAGACACACGTACTCCTATGGATTTTGGGGCGCTGAATTCAAATTCGGTATCAAAAATCACCCACCACGTCATGGTTGAGCCATAACCTCAAAAAATGACAAAAAAATCATGCACTGAGGCGGATAAATTACAAAATAATGCCAGTGATGCAAATTTTCACTTCAAAAACATGTCAACAACTGTGAAGGAGCAACCCTTGCCTGATCTCAACTTATTTAACATAATTTTACCCAGCAGAAACTGACCTCACCTAAGCTGAATTAACAGAAATTTATTGAACTACACGTAAAGCTCTGGAAGCATATTTTCCCAGTAGCAAATGTGTGCTACATCGAATGGGTCCACTTGAGCCTAACCTAGAAATAAATCTATCTTAGTCTATCCTAACCTAACCTAACCTAACCTCACGAAACACAATTAAACTGATTGTGTTGTCCCGTTGTGTCTACGGTACCGTTTGCATCAGCTTGGGCTTTACCTGCAAAGAGGTCAAACCTATCCTAACCTAAAAAAATCTGACCTTACCTAACCTAACCTAATTTAACTTCACGTAACACAATTAAACTCATTGTGTTGTCCCGTTGTGTTTGAGGTACCGTTTCATTCAGCTTCTGCTTAACCTACATAGAGGTTTAACCTATACTAACCTAACAAAATCTGACCTAACCTAACCTAGCCGAATGAAATTCAACCACACGTGTGGCTATGTAAGCGCACGGTTCTCAGTCTTAAATGTGCGCTATATTTAATAGGTTAACTCGATCTTAACCTACAAATGAATCTAACTTAACAGAACCTAACGAAATTTTGCTTAACGCAACACAACTTAACTAAAGTGTTCCCGTTGTAACAAAATAAAATTTTGTTTCATTGTACTACTGGTGGTTAAAAACTTAGACGCACATTACTCATTTGAAGAAACTTAGAACTACAAGTAGAATTGACACAATTTCAATTAACCTGACAATGTTTGTATCAATTAAAATGTAGAACTGTAACTTAAACATGCAAATGAATAAGAGTTTTATTCAACAATTTTTTCTCTCTACTTTTCTTAGACTTAAGGGATATATTTATATTATCTTTCGTGTTTACATTTTATCTTGCTTTCTATCGTAATTAAATTGAGTTATAGACCTACTTCAGTCTATTTTCTGCGTGCTATAACATTTCCCTTTTTCTTCGAATGAACGATGCAAAGGGTAACGCTTACGTTTAAGACCTACATTCGTTTCCCTTTTCGACATCTAGCAAAAATCAGCCATCATGACCTCATCCCATCTACCCTGATATCGTTGTTCCATCACTTTTATGTCTTGATGAAAACGTTCCCCTTGTTCTTTGCTGAAATCACCAACATTTTCTGGAAACTTATCCAGATAAGAATCTAGAAAGTAAAGTTTTAAATTCATCAAGCAGCCTAACTTTCTGTAGTTTCTTATCGTTTTCGCAATAATATTCTCGCAGTCTGAACTTTTTTGTTACAGAGTAAATTTGCGTTTACTGCTTTAAAACTTTCCCAAGCGTCCATTTCAATTTTCGTTATGTGGTTCACGAAATTAGTATCTCTTTTTAATATTCGAATCTGTGATCCATCAAGGACACCTTCTTTCAATTTAGCCTCTGAACCATTAGGGAATTTAAGGGATATATACTTATAGCATTGTCTATTTTTGTCTAACGCCTTGGCAAATTGTTTCATGAGCCCAAGCTTTATGTGGAGGGGTGGTAGTAAAATTTTTTCTGGATCAACGAGGCTTTGGTTGAGGATAGTATGAGAACCAGGTTTGAATGAATCTCTTAAAGGCCAATGTTTTTTGCTGTAATGATTGGCTCTATCTCTGCTATTCCACAGGCATATAAAGCATGGCTCTCTCGTGAAACCCGATTGTTGGCCTAATATCATTGTTATGATTTTGAGAGCACCACATATTTGCAATTTGTGATTCGTGTAATTAACTTTTTCAAGAAGCATTTTAACACTGCTATATTCTGCTTTGATGACCGTTGAGTGAGCTATAGGGATAGGAGCGTTAATATTCGTGTTATGCAGTAAAACAGCCTTAATGCTACGTTTTGACAAATCAATGGAAAGTCGCCATTCTTCGTCTCTGTAAACATTTTTCTTTAAGTGGTTCATTAGTCCGTTAACGTCAGTGCAGTACACTAAAAACGTCTTTTCGTCTGTAACGAAAAACTTTCTGAATTCTTTGTCCCTGTCGCGATAGAATGAAACTTTTGTCTTTGGCTCTAGAAGATTTCTTCTTCTTAGAAATGAAGCGACAAATTCAGCTCCGTCTTTCGGTAATCCAAGATCTCTAATAAAATCATTCAGTTCTAGTTGCGACACTAATATTGGAACCTTCAATTTCATTTCATGCACGCCATATTCGTCATTTTTTTCGTTATTTTCATCGGAATCATCAGAACTATTTTCTGTTCGATCACTGGTTTCACTACCGTCTCCATGACGTTGACTTTCAAGTTCCATTCTATCATCTTCTAAAGCGCTTAAATCAGTCTGGCGTGCATTTTTATTGATTTCACTTTGTCTTGTGACTGTGCACACATTAATGTACGAAATGTTCTTTTTATTTTTGGCGTTGAACCCTTTGAAGAAATTCATGCAAAAGTAGCAGTCCTTCGCAATAATGGGTTTTTTCCATGTGGTTGGTGTAGAGTAATTGCGATACTTTTCGTTGTTTGAATTTTTTAGACGATACAACATAAGTCTGCAGGAATTGCAAATGACGTGAGGAACCCATTTTGTTTCTTGGTGCAGCAATTTACGGTCAAAACACTTTTCGTAAAGACTTTTCACTTCCTCGTCGATTGATTTTCGCAAAATGCTCACTTCATATTTACTGCAAATGTAACAGAATGAATCTGAGCTATTCTTGCAGGCATGCGATTGAGAAATGCTCACGGTTTTTTTCCTTGTAGCATGAGACTCTACACCAACCACGTCATACATTAATCAAGAGCTACGGTTGCATGATGACGACGTCGGAGAGCCCGCTGAATGAAAACGCTGAATGAAACGGTACCGCAAACACAACAGGAAAACATAATCAGTTTAATTGTGTTTCGTGAGGTTAGGTTAGGTTAGGCTAGGTTAGATTTATTTCTAGGTTAGGCTCGAGTTGACCCATTCGATGTAGCACACTTATGCTACTGGGAAAATATGCTTCCAGAGCTTTACGTGTAGTTCAATAAATTTCTGTTAATTCAGGTTAGGTGAGGTCAGGTTCTGTTGGGTAAAGTTATGTTAAATAAGTTGATATCAGGCAAGGGTTGATCCTTGACAGTTGTCGACATGTTTTTGGAGTGAAAATTTGCATCACTGTCATTATTCTGAAATTTATTTGCCTCAGTGCATGATTTTTCGTCATTTTTTGAGGTTATGGCTCAACCATGACGTGGTGGGTGATTTTTGATACCGAATTTGAATTCAGCGCCCCAAAATCCATAGGAATACGTGTATCTTGTTACCAGATCCGCACACTTTTTTTTTGTGTCTGTGTAATTAATAGAATTAGGAAACATAGGATGCGAATAAGTGAGAATATAGAGAGTCAGGAATGAAGGCAATTTTTTAAAGATTAATTGTAGGATTAATGAAGAGGAGATAGAAAATCGGATAAGGACTTACATAGTAAAATGAGTATGGAGGGAAAAGGAATTCCTAAGATGGTGGAGGAAGGGTTTGACCTATTACTGTATAATAATGGGGATAGATAGAGACAGTATCATTATAGAAGGATTAGGATTACGAATATGACGTACAAAGTATACTCGATCGTATTGGCGGATAGGGTGCAGAAGAATGTCAAAAGGAAAAGAATATGACCGGAGACGCAGGCAGACTCTCGAGTGAAATGGAGCACTACCGACAATATTTACGTCTTGTAGCACGTTGTCGTTAGAGAAGTAGCTAAGAAGGGTGCGCGTTTCTGCTTATTCTAACGCTTTTTGCAATTAAAATTACGGATATGGACAGTAAGGTAGCGGTTGGAGTATTAAAAGGAGTTACGGTGGGATGTACCAGGATTTTCTGACTCGCATATCCAGACCACATAGTGCTGCTAGCAAAGAGCAAGGAGGCTTTAAAGCATATGATGAAAAGGTTAAGGGAATAACTGGATAAGAATAGGTTAGAGTTAAATGCTAAAAAGTCCAAGGTTTTTATATTCACTAAAGGAGATGGGTAGGGTGATTATTTTGAAAGGAAAATATAATGTATTGATTCGCTAGTGACATATATTACATTTCATAAAGTGAAAGTTTGAGGGTGGAAGACAAGCCAGGAGGTAAATAGGATGCAGGAGAGGTAGGTAAGGGTGACACTGGGATTAGCAACGAATACGTCTAACTATATATACAGAATGGAGACAAGAAGAACAAGTTTAAGGATTTTAACGGAGAGTCGACCGCGTAAATATGAGGAAAAGTTGTTGGAAGAGGGAAGAACTAAGCTACTAGTCATTGAGTTGGTGTGAGAAGGAGAATAGACATCATGTAAGGATGTTGAAAAAAGTAAGATAAGCATGGAGATATTGTTGCATTAAAGGTGGGACAAAAGGGCATTAGCATAGGTGAATGAGGTGTTGGGTAAGATGGAGAACAAGAGAAGGAAGAAGAAAGAGAAATGGAAAAGGAAATATTGTGAATATATCAGAAAGCGTGTGTAAGAAAATGGTTAATATTGTAAATAGTATATAAGTAGTATGCATTAGCCGCGGAGGCAGAAGTTGCCAATGCGAGGCAAAGCGAGAAAATAGTGGCATGCGTGAGAGCCAAGAGGAATGGAGGAAGACAAGGCTACAAGAGTGAGCGTTCTCAGAGATTAGGTATTAATGGATGTTAGTTTTTAAGAGGTGGCTGTAAGAAAATTCTGTAAGAAGAAAATGGAAGTGTAAGGACGTCAGTTTTATAAGGCCAGCAGGCCAAAAAATTATCTCTTATTTATCTATACGAAAACATGCTATGATTTTAAGATAAAAAATTCTCTCAGACTCAAAAATGATTAAGCTCACAAAAAATTGATTTTATACCTTCTTCACATAAGCTGAAACCATGAAAAAACACGGGCAAAAATAAAAGAAGGTTGGGTTATGCAGAAAATCTTGTTTACGGTTTCCTTCAAATTTCGGAAAGAACAAATTACAAGATAAAAGCAATAAATATTTGATAAAAAACCCTGTAAACACCGAATTATAAGTAGAAAGTAATATTTCATGTATCAGAAACAATTTGTTTTTAGAAACCGCTAATAAAACCATAATAAGCGATAAAAATTCGATAAATCCAAATTTTCACTCATAGGGTTTTTTATGACCCTATAAAACAGATTTAAGGGGGCGTTGTTTAAATAATAATAAATAATAGCTAGTTTTTGAGGAAAATGTGAAGTTTTAACAAATTAAAACGAATTTGGATCCCACTGGGGTTAAACCACAACCAAATCAAAAACTTGTATTCTCTCACAGGATATGTAAACAAATTTCTATTTTTGCCTAAATGTTTTAAAAAGTGGTCAGATAAGATAATAAAATTTAATAATACAAAAAAGTTGAAAAACCTTCCACAGAAATACAAAAAAGACACCTTTTTTGAACAAGAAATACATTTTCGATTTTTTTGTATTTTCTGTTGCAAATATTAGGTAGATTTGCAGCAGAAGAATCACAAAATGTTTGAAACAAAAGCTTACGGAAATTCGAAAGTTAATTTTTCTTTCAAAAAGGCGTGCTTTCTTAATTTCTGGGGAAGGGATTTCAACTTTTCTCTAATTTTATGTAATTACCCTTTCTGACCCCTTTCTACTACATTTAAGTAAAGCTAGAAATTTTTTATCAAACCTGTAAGAAAATATGCATTTTGTCAAGGTTGAGGATGGCTCAACCGCCGTGAGATTGATGATGCCCTTGTTCAATAAATTTAAAAAAGGAGTTACAGTTTTTTTTTTGCAAATGGAGGATTCTTTTAGTGTGATCCCACAAATTAAAAGAAATTATTTTTTTACCGCCCTAGGGTTTGGTTTAAAATTTATACTACATTTTTTTTGAAAATTCAACAATATATTTAAAACTGTGTTTCTATCCGAATCTGGTCTCAGAATATCTCGTAAACATCTTAGTTTTACCCTGGATGCAGAAAACAGGGATAGACCTAGGGTTATTCTGGACATTGTTTTGATAATACCAGTATAATAACCAGTATAATAACTTCCGGCTGTTATATTCTTATGTGTTGGGACCATAAAGACCAAATTCAAAAACAAAAATTCCCGAGTGTGCTTTCTCTTACCTCCAGCTAGGATAAATCTAGGGAAATTAAAGGTCTTCTCATGTTATTCAGACTTACATGAAAAATAACAAAAATGCTATATCCTTTTAGTTTTGCAATCTCAATATAAATTTGACAACTAAATTTTTCTGGCTAGGACTTTTTTCCCCTAGATGCAAAAAAGTAGGGAAAAACTTAGGGATTTTCTGGTCACTAAGGCCCGTAAAAAAGTTGTTTAAACGCCACAAGTTATTGGGCTATATTCATGAATTTTGAGATGCTTAATTCGTATCTGGCCTCAGAATTTCTCGTACGTGGCACAGTTTCCCCTAAATGCACAAAATAGGGTAAAATATAGGGATATACTTCATGTTATTTTTATCCTACCAGTTTTTGCAAAATAGACACATTGATGTGATGTTCCTATGTGTACAGACTTGTAAGGACATAATTTATACACAAAAATTCTCTATTGTGCCTTCTGTTTCCTCTACCTTGGGTAATTTTAGAGAAATTAAAGCTCTTTGTCAGACTAAATAGATTTATACGGGCAGAACTAACAAACATGTTAAAAAACAAAATCCCTAGAGTTTTCCCTTCTTTTTGCAACTAGACAGAAAATAGACCAAGCCCAAGAAATTTGGTGTTTAAATTCAGATTAAGCACGCAGATCTTCAAAGGATATGCGTTTTTGTTAGATAAATAAATGTTTATTTGATGGCCTGCTGCCCTTAACAAATTAACTATATTACACTTCCATCTTTTACAGAATTTTCTTACAACTATATCTTAAAAAATAACATTCGTCTACACTTTATCTCTAAGCCCTTTCCTTGTCCATTCCTCTTTCTCCTTCCTGTTCTTTTTCACGATCTAACCTAATACCCCCTTCACTTATGCTGCTGCCCTTTTTCGCCCCTTTTACGCAACAATACTTTCATGCTTATCTCACTCCTTTCCACGTCAACACACTTCTATCAAGAGTGCTTCACTTTTGCATTCCCTTCCCACACAATTCACATATCCTTTTCTCTCTAGAAAGTCTTCCTCGGGTATCCTTCTCACTTTATTCATTTGCAATCCATTGATTCGAAAACACCTTTTTGTTTCCAGCTCTATCTTTACACCCCTACGTATATTATCCTTCTCCCACCAACGCTTTCTAATCAGCTTACTTTCCCCCTCTTCAAAACATTTCTCCTAATATTTACACGCTCGAATTCCTATTATAATCCCTAAAATTGTTCTTCCTGTCTCCCTTCTGCCAATATAGTTTGGCTTATTTCTTGCCAACCCTACTTTCCACTCTACATACATCTCCTGTATCCTATTTACCTCTTCACTTATGATCCACCCTCACGTCTCTACTCCGAAAAATAAGACACATATCACTGGTGAATCAAAAAATTGTACACATCAGACAAAATCATCTGCGAACAACATCTTTCGCAGGCTCCGCACCTGCCTCATCACCACATTTGCACTTTTTTCTCTCTCTTTTATATGACGAGCCACTCTCCCAGTCCTCGCTAATAGGAAGTATAGATACGCAAACTCTATCACCTCCTGTGCTGCTTTTTACCTTCACTTTCCAGATCCGCGATCCATCCAGAAACCCTAAGAGATTCGCTGCATAATAGAATTGACAACAATTTAAGATTTATCAATGTAAAATTTTATTATTACATTTTTAGTGAAAATTATTCATTTGAAGGAACGAAACATGGAATGTTTTCAATAAAATATTTCAATTTTCAACTGAACTGATGAATATTTAAGAAAAATGTAATTCTCAACAAAAAGCGTAATAGCTGATATTTTCATCAGAAAGATATGTGTCTGCGGTTGTGTGGACGTCACACTTTTTTGCGAAAAAGATAACTTGAAAACTGTAGAAGACAAATTTATGAAATTTTGAGGGCTTATTTTCACCACTAATATTTTTAAACTAACCAAAGGATTTGTAAAATATCTATTGCATTTTTTAAAACAATTTTTATTATTTTAAAAAGCAGTTTTTTATTGTGAAAGCTTAATGAACATAATTGAAAGTTGATATAAAATTATAAAAGATTCCTTGGTGTCAGACGAATTGATTGACCTACAATATTAATACATTTTTTGACACATACATAATTTCATCCCTTTTCGACGCCTATAAGACGAAGCTAAGGCTCTACTTTTTACTCCCTAGGGAGTAAAGAGTGACGTCAAAGTTGGATAATGAAAATTGTACATCTATGAGCTCGCATTTTACGATAATCAGTCCACTCACCGTTAAAACCGTAGGAAAATGTTGTTTGCAGGTAATACAATTTTGCGGTAATTAATGGAAAGATATCATACATAATTGATTAAATTACCAAAAATTTCCATAAATTTCTCAAAATGTACGGAAATTCGTAGAAATTTCAAAATCGAATTTTGGGTAATTCATCTTAAGTTACTATAAATCACCTGTAATATAAACATACATTACCAAAATTTTTATAAATTTCCGGAAATTTGGTAAACATGTTTAAATTTGAATTTTAAGTGATTTATGGTAATTTACCATTTTCATCTTTGAAATTACCGTAAATCATCAAAAATTTTCATAAATGTCTGGAACTTCAGTCATTTTCTAATTAAGTTTTGAGCGATTTATGGTAACTTAACATAAATTACCTGTAATATTAGCATTAATTACCAAAAATTTTATAAATTTCCGAAAATGTTTAAAAATGTTAAAAATTGAATTTTTGGTAATTTAATATATTTGCCTGTAAAAACAACTATAAATTACTGAAACTTTCCGTAGCTTTCCGGAAATTCAGAGCTAAGTTCAAATTGAATTTTGGGTGTTTTATCCTAAGTTACCGTAAATTTTATGTTATTTTACCATTAATTAGTAAAAATTCATTAATTGCCAAAAAAATCATCAAAACTTTTCAAATTAAATTTTGAAAATTTTATGGTCATTTAGCATATTTAACTGTAAAATTACCATACATGACCTAAAATTTCTATAAATTTTCGAATCAATTACCTGTAAAATTACCATAAATTACCAAAATATCATTAATTTCTGGGAAATTGCAAAAATATTTCAACTTGAATTTTCGGTGAATTATGGTAATTTACCATATTTAAATATAAAATTACCATAAATGACGCAAAATTTACATTAATTTCCTATAAATTCTAGGTAAAAAATAAATGAAAAATTATTAAAATTTCATAAATTTCCGGAAATTCATCAAAATGTTTAGAATTCAATTTTAAGTTATTAATGGTCATTTGAATTTTTTCTAACTGTAAAATTACCATAAATTACAGAAAATATCTAGAAAATTCCAGACATTTTTAATTTTTAATTTGGGCAGTTTATGGCAAGTTGCTAATAATTTCCTGTAATATCACCACAATCACAAAGAAATTTCATAAATTGCTGAAAATTGATAAGAATGTTTGATGTTAAATTTTGTCCAATTTCAAGTAATTTATAGAAATGTTTAATCATGAATTTTGGGTAAATCATGGTAATTCTCCGTTTTTAAATGTGAAATTACCATAAATGACAAAAAATTTGGATAAATTTCTGGAAACTTATAGACATTTTTAAACTAAATTTTGGGGAATTTATGGTAAGTTGCCAATACTTACCTGTAACATCACAACAAATTACCAACAAATTCATAAATTCCAGAGTATTTTTAGTTCTTTAAGATTTCTTGATATCTTAGGTTAAATTTAAATCAGCGTAAAAAATTTTAAGGAATTTCAAAAGTTTATAAAATAAATATTTTTTAAACTAATTCAAATTATTTATAAAATTTCGAAAATAATTTGAAACTTATAAAAAATGTTTTTCAATTATACACATATTTTCTTCAAGCTTTTCAAACTTCGTCAAAAGTTTTAATTTTTAATCTTGAAAAAACCAAAGATTTACATTTTTAATATAAAAATTTTGGAAATTTTTTGAAATCTCTTAATTTTTCTTCAAATATTTAATTAAAATTAATTTCTGAAATTGAGCAATAACTCTAAATATCCTTATTAGTTAAAAAAGATTCTATGGCCGTGCAAACTTTTAAAATCTTTTAAAGCTTTACTTCCAAGTATTCAAAAATAAACATTCTTAAAACTTTTTGAAAATTTTTTCAACTTTAGATTCAATAAAAAATTTAAAAAATTTTTTTAACTTTTAAATGTCTCTTAATTTTACTCGAATTTTGTATTAAACTTTGTAATCTCGATAATTAAAACATTTTTGCTGTAAGAAGATTTTTATAAATGTTTGGAAATAATTTAATATGTTTCAGAATCTTTGTTACTTTTTTCACGGAGTTTATTATCCAAAATAAGAAAGAGAAATTACGTTTTAAATTTTAATACGAATTTCCTCGTAGACTTTACCAATTAGTAATGGAGTCGAAGGTTTATTAAGTCATAATTTTGATTTCATCAGATTGTTCTAGCATAAATCATTTTATTTTTTTCCTTCTACTCTGTTCAGTCTACAAACACAGGAAATTTCAATGATTCCGAAGGTTCCGCATGTATTTTCAAGCTATGCTCAAAAATATTTACTTAGCATAGTTATGTATGGCGATGCAAATTTTCGAAATTTGTCAGTCAACGTTTACGGATTCGGTTTATGAAAAATGCAGATCCTTATTCAGAATGTTCTTTTTGCACTCACGGTTCTCTTCAATTTTGGCGGTGAGTTTACCCAATACAATATAAAATTTATGAAATTTTAAGGAACAATTAGAAACATGTCATGGAACACTTTCAAATTAAAATACTTCAGTTACGAAAATACTCAGTTTTTATTGTATCGAAATTAAAACTTTTTCAGTAATTGATTATTCACAATTAAAATCGTTATTTGATTTTTTCAGCTCTTCTATCGAAGATTTGTTAATTCTGAATCAATTGGAAAATATTCTACTCTATAAATTTTTTGACCGAATCCATTTCAAATCTGACAGGTTTCTACATTTGATGCCGCAGAACACTTCGGGGACAATTTTTTGCCCTAAAAATGTAATTTTCGAAATTTTTCATAGAACTGTTTTAGACATGTAAACTTTTCCATTAACATATTTTTGTATCTTTCCATTTTTGCAAGAATGGGAAGGATAGTATATTGTGAAGAAATTGGTTTGTCCACATAAATTGTTTCAAAGAGAAAACTTAAAAAAATATTTGCAAAAAAGTTAAGGGTCATTTTTTTCTCTTTTAAAACCGTTATAATTTTTCTGGTGGATTACGAAAAAATGATGAAATTTATTAGAATCAGAAAAAACAAAGCACACGATTTAAATATGCATAAATCCTCTGGAAAAACTTTTTTGCAGATCAGAAGAAAAAGGCTTTTATAATTTCCTCTAGAAAACAACACATTTTGTCTACGAGAGATGTCCCGACCTCTAGCTTAAAACCCTCTTTCAGTTTAAAATGGATTTCATTTATTAGTTTAAAAAAATAAAAATCCACTTTTTCAAGTAAAAGATTTTTTATTCCATTTTTGGATGAAAATTATGTACTCAGGTCATACGTCAGATGTGACTTTGCCGGTCAGCTGAATGTCATTCAAACCTAACCCAGGCCGGGATTAAGTTAACGGCACGGTTCTGTATTTCATCCGGTTAAGTTCATTCTTGCAATTTGGCATTTTCCTTGGTTCATTTCAACGGCAAAACCAATATTGAACTTAAATTTTTCCTTGAACTTGGCTGTCAAGGACATCTCCAGGTCAAATTTGTGTTTTTAAATAAAACTGACGTTGACCTGAGGATATATAGAGATGTCCCATTAAGTCGAGCTGGGCCGTCCTCGAGTTTTGATTAGCTTAAACAGACCTACAAAGTCACACGTGACCTATAACATGAGTACATATTTAAACGTAACATTTTAACTTTTTCGACTGCCGATGTCAAAAATAGGGATTTATCTTCGAAAAAACAAAGTTGACTTTGAAATGGCCTTGACGGTACAGTTTAAGGTCAAATTAAAGATTAGCATTGGATTTATTATTGGCAGTTACTCTAATAATGACCTTGAGCTGATGAAATACAGAGCCGCCCCTTTATCCCAGGCCAGTCTTTATCCTGAGTAGTCACGCCTAACCAATGACCTGAGTACGTATCTAAACGTAAAATTTCCCGCTATTTCGATTTTCGATGTCAAAAATAGGATTTCCTATTAAGAAAACTTTTCTACCTTGAAATAACTTTGAAGGTCAAGTGCAAGCTCAAATTTAAGGTGATTATTGCATTTCTCGTTGGAAGTCACTTCAAGAAAGACCTTTATCCATTTCAATAATATTTTATCTGAGCAGTTATTTATGCAGTAACAGTCATTTTAGACACCCGTATACCAATAGGCTATCCCTTTCAAGGTGGGCTGTCTCAAAAATTGAGTATGGGAGTAATGTGAGGAAGGAGGTCTCCATTTTTTTGATTGGTCCAGAATTCTCGTGCTATTTACTTAATATAAAGAACACGTTTTTTCCGTGACACTGTTCGGACTCGGGTTAGTCGTATCTTGAGGACCCTTAAGATTTTAAACATTTTATTGGCTTAAATTAGAGATAAGACTTCAATCATTAATTTTAATACATTTTGAATTTTAGCTAACACTTTCGTAGATTATGCCATAAGTTGAAGTCGAGGTACGAAATTCGAGAAATGTTGAATAATTTTTCTAACCACAATGTGCAAATTTTACATTATTTTTCCTCTTGCCATTAATACTTTCATATTCGTTTTTAAAAGCTCCTGCATTTTAAATCGTGTACGAACCAAAATCTGTTTTGCTGCAAACTTTTTGAAGCTTTGAGAAAAAATTTTCAAATACTTGATTATATGACATAGAGCTAGTTCTTAATATCATTATATACATACTACGTCCTAGAACTATAGGTTTCAATTTTATGGATTTCCAAAGAAAACTATTTTTTAATATTTCATTTTCAGTGATTTTAATAAGAATTCGATACCTTAATGTTCAAATAATCTCTCTTGGAGTCTTCGTGTCAAAGGAATTTTTGGTTTGATGTATTGTTTCAATTTATTTTAATTCAAATTGAATTCCTTTAAACTCTCTCTAAATTATTTCAATTATAATTTCTATCAAGTTCCTTGGCATTTTTCAGATCGCTCGGAATCTCATTACTTATCTGAGTTCCTTAAAATTCCTTTAGTTATCGGTATTTATGAAATTTTTTTATTTCCTCGAATTCCGCAAATGCTGCGAAATCTAAAATTTTAGGAGTTCTTTAAGTTCCTCGAATATTTTGAATTTAATTAATTACTTAATTTATCTAATTCCCTTGATTTCCCAGAATTTTTAAAAGTCCCCGATTACTTGAATTCTCTAAATCTCTGAAATACCTGAATTCTTTCAATTTGCCGTCTGCTTGACTGAGCGACAGATAAATTTGAATTTAAACATCGAAATTCCGCCTCTTGATTCTTAGTTTATTTAATTTATGAAATTAATTATATAAAATCCCTTGTCTTCAGCTCTGAAGCAGGACAGTGTTAACGATATCGAGCATGGACTTCAACTAAATTTTGATTGGGAAAAATTTCCGCTTGGTATATGAAACTCTACAGTATGAAATATAAATCTAAGAGGCTTTCTGAGGCTCATAAAATTTAACATAAGTTTTTCTCTCAATTTAGTAAAATTAATAAAAATTTTGGTGATGAAATAATAGTAAATTGACGCTTGATTTCGTGACAGCTTTGCACTTCATTTTACGAAGACCGCGCTGTGCTGAATTGCATGTTTTTAAGATTAGAATTGTATGATAAACAATTTTGAGTCACTTTCTAAAAATAAATTATTTTAGTAACATTTTAGTCAAATAAAAATGTATCTCGTGACGACTTTGTACTCTGTCTTAATCGATGGAAATCTCACTGTGTGTATCAGATTTTGATTTTAAGCTCTGAGATTATGATTTAATTCTAGCAATGATATGCTTTGCAGCTTTGCATTCTATTTCGCGGAAAACTAGCTGTGCGGAAACTTAACCGTTATGTGTACAGAGATTAGAAAAATATTATTAGTTAATTTAAGTTAATCTGACTAATCGCGTTGTCGTGTATTTTAAAACAAAAACAAATACTGCGCAAGCATGTCTCACTTGAGTGATCTTAACACCTCGTTAAGCGATGCATTAATTTATCAAATTATTATCATGAATTGAAACGATCAAGTTCTCTATCTCGAATTTTGTACAATATTTGATTATATACAATATTTGATTAACTACTTTTCATTCAAAGTATTCCGGATCCTTAAAAGTGAATTTGTGTTCGCAGTAAACCAAGAGGAACCCATTCCAATTGCAAGGATTTCATTACTTGTTAATTTTAATAGCAAAATTCTTATGGCTATTTTCAATATTCTTCCAGCATTGGAAGCGATGGAAATAATCAGTTACGATCTGCTGATTAGGACACAGTAAATAGCAAACATAACTAAATTCAAGTAATTAATCATACAATTGAAATCGTTCGATATGTGACATTTATACTAGATAAAATTAGTGTCACGATTCTTAAAAAAATCCTTGGCTTTGTGAGATAATTATGATTTGTTCGATAAAAACAATACGAGAAAAAAAGTTACAATATCTTTTTTGTGACAATTTTTTTCTTCTACTCTTTCCTTGACTCCATGTGCGGTAAAGTTAGATTCATTAGTTGCTGGAAAAGGACCTTTCCAAAAAGTTTCTAACAGGGTTCACTCAAAATTTATGATCAGAAAGAACTACATAGTTTTAATATGTAATATTAAAATTTTTTTAATTTATCTACTATATCATCAGAGATTATACCTTAGCGACAGTACATCAACCCTCCAAACCATGAAGGCAGAGAATCTACACAATATCGATCAAGTTAAGAATCTTCAATAACAGAAAATGCTTAACGTCTTAATAAGACTAGATGGAAGATAGTATTTTTAAATTAAAATTATTTCATGCAAAAAAGATCCTACTCCATCTTCACTCCATTGGGAATCGAACCACAAAAATTTCTGATTTCCGGTCAGGTGCTTTTCCAATTAAGCTATTAGAGGGATCAGAATAAGAACTCTTAATTCAATAACATAACGCTAATTTTTAGCTAGGTGTTAATGGTACAAGTAATTGTTTTAAAATTTTTTTAATTTATCTGCTATATCATCAGAGAGTGTGCCTTAACAACAGTAAATCAACCCTCCAAACCATGAAGGCAGAAAATTTACACATCAGAAGTTTTGTGGTTCGATTCCCAATGGAGTGAAGATGGAGTAGGATATTTTTTTCAAGAAATAATTTTAATCTAAAAATATTATCTTCGATCTAGTCTAATCAAGACGTTAAGCATTTTCTGTTATTGAAGATTCTTAAGTTGATCGATATTGTGTAGATTTTCTGCCTTCATGGTTTGGAGGGTTGATCTACTGTCGGTAAGGTACAATCTCTGATGATACAGCAGATAAATTAAAAAATTTTTAAAATAATTACCTGTACCATTAACACCTAGCTAAAAATTAGCGTTCTGTTCTTGAATTAAGAGTTCTTATTCTGATCCCTCTAATAGCTTAATTGGAAAAGCACCTGACCGGAAATCAGAAGTTTTGTGGTTTGATTCCCAATGGAGTGAAGATGAAGTAGGATCTTTTTTGCAAGAAATAATTTTAATTTAATATATAATATTAACATTACCAGGATCTGGTATTTGCGAGTTTTGTTTGACTTCAATATTCCCCTTAGCATTTTCTAGTTTGTTTTCGTGTAAAAGTCTTCTTTTTTCTGTAAGTGAATTGTGTCTAATAATTGAGATGAATTTTATATTGTGATCAGTTTTGTATTAGAATTTCGACAGGTGCGGAGTTTACTCGGTGTTACTGGTGACTGTTAAACTTTCAACTAACATGACACGTTCAATTTCAATGTCCAAGTCGTCTTGGCTGAAACACAGAGTTTAAATTACCGAAATTTTCAAATCATATTGAAAGGGTTTTGTCAGTGTGTATCGTGTTAGATAATGTTATAATACCAGTATATTTTTATTATCATTTTACCGAACTTTGTATGACCGTATTTTGTCTGATCTTAATTTTTCATTGGTTTTTTTGTAATATCAGGGTTTCTGCATTTCTAATTATTACTTGACGCGTTTTCATTTATTTGGAGTTGAATGCAAAATTGAATGTATGATTTAACATCATTAGTAATATTGGGGCAGTTGTGTATTCGTCTGACGTTCTGTCAGGTTTTCTTGACAATTAGTGCTGTCCTAATACTCTTTTGTGCGAGTCCTTAATTTTTATAATTATGAAAGAAGAAAAAAAATATTAACAAAAAACAACTACTTTTATCATTATAAAAATTTAGGATCAGACCCACCATTCTTAGTGCTTTCTTGATTAGCATCCTAAATTTTGAACTCGATGTGGATTTAGTGATCTCATAAAACTATGATTCATCATGATAAAATGGAGGGGTTTTGGGTTTCAGTCATCTGCAAAACTCTGAAACCTATTAACGTTTCGTGCACATTGAAGTTATCTTCTTCAAGGCTTAACTCATGATGAGGTTTCAGGTTTTGTGGTTCTTACAAATACTCTCTACGATGCCGGTGATTGACAGAGCGCATTATCGTGGGGACTGGTGGCATCCAATCAAGGCATTTATTCAAACTCGGGATGACGGAAAGTCACATCGGATTGGTATTATATTCATTGCCTTGTTTTGATATGATGCTCAGATAGTGCTGATTCCGCTAAATGTCTAAGCCTCACTTTACTCGCATTTTCCTTTATACGTCGGCTCACAGCTTTTTTGGTTTCCCCAATCTAGACGTTGGCACAAGAGCTAGAGATTTTATATACTTTTGGATGATCGATAGGTGCGTTTTTGTCTCTAGAGTGGTTGAAGGGTTTTCTATTATCGCAGGTTGATTAAATATAGTTTAGAAGGTGTATTTGTTCAAAATTCTTCCAGTTTGTTCTGACACCTTGTCTACAGGGTAGGATGTTGTTCGTTTCTCTCTCTTTTTTTCTTCGTAGATGGTGCCGACTTTTTTTTGTAGTTTATTTTCTTATTACTTTATAAATTTATTTGTTTGTGTAATCGTTTTGCATTATAATTTCTTTAACGTTTAGTATTTTCTTTTGTAAGTTATCTTTATCTGCTATGGAGACAACTCTTCATACATGGGAGTTGATGATCAATTGTTTTTGAGATAAGTGGTGGTGGGAGGTGGCATGTCGGTATCTGTATCGATGGGTTTATTGTAAGTTTTATGTGTTAGTGTATTATCAGACCTTTTGTGAATATTTAGTACGTCTAATTGAAGTGAATATTAGGGTGGAATCAATTGATAAAGTCGGAAAATTTATGTCGTTCATCCAAACTATGACTTCAGTAGACTTGATTGGCTAATCAGGTTCAACCAGTTTTTTACGGTAGGGCGCTTTGGCCAGTAAATGAAATCGTAGATAGAATGTATAAGAACAACATAACTTAAAACCCCAGTATCAGGTAAAATATGAAGAAGTGAACTGCAATGTTCAAGAAAATCCGCAAGATTCATAGTTTTACACGCGATTTAAGCCCGAAACGCCTTTTCTTGTATATATTACGTCGAATTGTTGAAACACATAAACTTATATTTTGTTTCTTTTCCAGATATTTTCAATTAATTTGAGCAATTCGTAGTTTTTTGTGTTGGAGTCAGTAATAAATGGAACTCGGTCTACGTCTTGTAGCAACAATTGTAGTGCGTGCCTTTTTCTGGTTTCTGTTTAAGTTGGTAAAAGATAAAGGACGTTTTCGTTTTTATGTTCAAATGTTTGACTCTTCTGAATGTATTTGACTTTATTTACAACTGGATGCTTCTATTTCTTCTGATTCTTCCTAAGTTTTTTGACGTTTTTCTACTACAAATTCTTCCTCGTTTATTAGAAATTTAGGGTTTATTATTTTTTGTACATTGCTTGTATTTGGTATCAATAAGGATTCGTGAGGATCGGTCGTTTTTCTTTTGGTATATAATCAATTTGACATTCGAAAGAATTTGCGTTTATTTGTAAGTGTGCCATGTTAATTTGAGGTATTTTCGTGAGCGCATAAGCTTTAGTATTATTTTTCCCTTTTTTATAAAGGATGGAGATGTTCTTATCCTAGTTAGCCCTGTGATAAGACGACGCCTAGAGTTCAATTAGAGGTAACTATGGTTAATATAAAAGCTTCATTCTAGTCAAGACTCTAGAGCATTGGTTCAAATATTAAGGCTGTCCTTAATGCTGCAAAAGCATCTGCTTTTTATTGATTAAATTTAAATTTAACTTGTGCTCTCAATGGGTTTGTGAAAGGTTTAGCGAGTTGGGTGAAATTATTTATAAAATTACGATACTACTCTACTAATCCTAAAAACAGCTTTATTTCTTTAAAATCACTTGGTTTCAGATATGTCTTTAATTTTTCTATTCTATATAAATTAGATTTTATATCATATTTTGCAATAGAATATCCGAGTTATTGTAATTTTCGTCTAAGATGTTCACATTTATCTGGGTGGAAGCCTAAGTACCAAGTTGGAAGGTAGGAGGGACAGTCTTATATCAAATGGCATTTGATTATATTTGAACTAGAGACACTTCATTAAACTCTTTTTCATGCGTAGTCATCATACTGATTCCGTTAGTGAAATTTACGAACGCTATATCTTCCCTAATTTTTTCCTGAGATATTTTAATTTAACAAGTTCTAGGAACTATACAAAATTATTTTTCCAACATCTACCCGAGAAAGACGACTTTTTTCATCTGAACACATTGGACAAAATGAGCGATTCCTCAATCATTGAAGTAAGCGTTTAAAATTAGCATGTTTTTTCTACAAGTGAAGAAGTCTCCTGGCAATTCGTGAATGTATGATTGAACATGTTGTCACGTGGCACCATCTACAACTTAGGTAGACGCCTTGCGGCAGAGTCAATGTATTTCCGTGACGCGTCTGTTCCCACCATTTTCAAACGATAAAAAATCGTCTTTTTCGCGTACAATATACTCTTCTTTAATTTCTTTATGGGTGAATTTATGTCTGTTTAAAAAGTTCATATCTAGAACTGAACTAATATATAGGTTTTTAGGTAAAACAAATCGTTTTTATCATAAAAAACAAAGTTTTAACAAAATCTTTGACCAAATAAAAATAATAAAGTTTCAAGAAATTATTTACATTTTCGAACAAATTTCTGAATTATCAACTGAAACGGCACTCTGCGTCTGTATATTTATTTTAAAATATTTCAATTCACATTGACTTCCTTTAAATTCTTCGGGATGCTAAAATTTTTTTAAGTACTCCATGAATGGTCTAAAATTGTCGAATTTCTTGAATTTCAAGAATGCTGTAAAATCCTTGACTTTCCCGAATTGCATGATTTCTGTGAAATCCTTGAATTTTCTGTATTCCTTAAATTTCCTGAAATCCTGGTTTTCTCTGAATTCCTTGAATTTTTTTAATTTCCTGAATTCCCTCAAGGAACAGAAGACTTAGAGAAGATACGGTGAAAGTATTTTCTGAAACGAGGCGCGAATCAAAAAGCAAGATGAGGATCTCCTTAGTTACATCGATAAATTTGATGTGGTGGGTTTAATAAAAACATTCGTAGAAAAAAGGAGTGGGGAAAAATCAAGCGAAAACTCTAGTGTAACTTCAGTTGGAGACTGTAGAGGACAAAAAGGGGAAAGCAACAAAGGAATAGAAAATGGAAGTATAATTAGAGGAGTAAGGAACACAATTAGGGAAGAGAGGTTTCGGGGAGAGGAAGTGGAGGGGATACAGGAGAGGATAATTAGAAGAGGAAAAGAAAGGTATAGGATAATCACGGTATGCAATGAGAAAGGTATACGGTAAATCATAAAGGCATAGAAGATAGCATTTTAGAGGAAGGGGAGAAAATCCTGGCATGAGGAGGTGACTGAAATACCAGGACAGGTGAAAGGGAAGAAGTGAGTAAAGGAGGGGCAGAACTATAAAAAAATCGAAGAAAAAAGTATAGAACAAAGAAGGGGGTGATCTCTCAGGATGGATCAAAGAAAGAGGTTGGAATTTTCTAATCGAAATTACGACGGGGGAGCGTATGGAAGAATTCAAAGAAGGGAGGAAAGAGGAAAAAGAAAGAATTCAAGGATGAAATAAGGGACATAAAATCACAGGCAGAGATACGGAAATTTATAAACAAGTTCAGGAGAAGGAAAGGAGTCAGCAATAAAATAATGGAAGAAATTCGGAACAACTACTTTAAAAATGTTAGGCTCGGGTCGGATGAGAAGAAGGTATCAGGGTGGGTGAGGAAGGAAGAGAAAGAAAGGGGCGAGGAGTTGATTGACGGAGAAATAGAGTGCCAAATTAATAGTTTAAGAAAGGGAAAGCGGCGAGGAAAGATTAAGAGTGAATAAAGCGTGGATATTTTGAGAGGAGACGGTAAAAGTTGGGCTCAAAAAATGATCGAGAAGGTTTAGATAGAAGGGCTTCCTGGAAGAATGTTGCGATGGTTGCAGAGAGGTTGAACGAAGATGCGGAGAGTAAAGAAATTCTTTCGGACACGCAATAAGGTTTTCGTAGAAGTAGGAGAATAACATTGAGTAGATAGTGTTGTTACAGGAGAAAGGGAAAATCTGCGCTTCTTCCATATATATGAAGGAAGCTTTTTCTTCAGCAGAGAGAAAAACGCTATTAAAGGTGTTACAAAAAAGGTGGTACCTAAAGGTCTGATTGAAAGGATAGAAGCTATTCATGCTGAAACGAAAGACAGGGTGAGAGTGGGAATAAAGTAGACGGAGGTATTCTGGTCAGGTAGGGGACTACGACAAGACTGCCCACTAAGCCCGATACTATTCACTGTACTGATTTTAGATATAGAGGACAAATTACAAAATGATATAGAACGGGAAACAGTAATAGGAGGAAATAGGTTCAGAACGCTGACATATACAGACGATATTGTTCTATTATCAAAAAACAAAGAAGAGCTGAAGGGAATGATGAGAAGGTTAGAAACATAATAAGAGGGTAAAAAACTTATTCTAAATGTGGGAAAGTCCAAGATTTTAAGCTTCAGAAAAGGAGGTGCGAAGGATAAGCGACATGTATGGAAATGGAAGGGATACAAAGTAGAGGAGGTGAAAGAATTCTTGTACCTGGGTTATCTTTTTAAAAAAAATGGAACTAAGGGCGCTCATGTAAAAGATATAATAAAAAAAGCGTCGGCGGTTATTAAACAAGTATGGGGAATTTTTGATAAAGTCTTCAAGCATGATTTTAGAAGAAGAGTAAGGATGTTCGATTACCTGGTTATAGGTGCAATCTTTATGTTGTGAATATATGGCAATAAAGAGAGTGTGAAGGGGTGAAGAGAGTGTACGAGAAATATTTGAGGTTATCCCAGGGGTTGGGAAAATGCACTCCAGGAAACTTAGTCAGGGAAGAGGTGGACGGATTTGAATTGAGGGTGTGTAGTGTGAGAAACATGCGCCAGCGAGGCAGAAATTGTGTACAAAACGTAAGTAAATTTGGAGCGGTAAATGTGGAACAGAGATGTGCATAGAGGCAAAAGAGGAATAGCGCGGATTTGTGTAATCGACACCCTTTCTCGAAAACGGATTAAAGAACATAGATAATGATATAAAAAGATTGTAATTACTGGCTAACATATTAAAGTGTAATAAGAAGTTGAAAGATAAGTAGGTTTAGGAATATGTGTTAGCGAGAATGTTTTTAGAAATCATGTAATCAATTCTAGGTCAAAAGCCTCAATTTAGTAAATATATACAAGCAATTATAGGCAAAAAACATTTCCACTGAACTGCGCGTCCGAAAAAATCTGGAACTCACACAGAAAAATATGAATAACATTCTCATTTTTCAAACTAAAAATAAAAACAAAAAATCACAGGCGTAATATTATATGGCTTTATTGAATTATAAAGAAGGCTAGGTATAGTAGTCTTTCCTTGGAAAATACCAGAACCTGCGTGTTTAACTACAAGTTAGGTCGAAATGAATAGTTTTAAGTCATAAAACGCATTTTCGAAAATTGGCACTTACACCCTTTTGCCTCGAGAACATTAAGTCAATATTTTGATGATCAAAAATCTTTAATTTTTCAGAACTGTATGCTTCGGGAGAAGATCTATTCTTGCCAAATTATGGCCATGCCTCTCCCCAACATAGCTACCAATCTCCTCGCCTGGCTCCTAGCGAAGATCGCAATGATCTGAATCAGCAGCATCATAACTTAGGTGGGCCACATAACTCATTCCTTCTACATAATCCTTCCTTGCCATATGGTGGCCAAACTTTTGACGATTATACTCCTAAATATCTTACCCTCCATGAACACCAAGCTACTATGGAGTATCATAACCCACCTCCGGAGAAAAGTACTTACCAATATCTTAACCTACATAATCACCGAACTACTGTGGACTATCATTACCCATTGGCTAAGGAACTACATAACTTAATTGGCTCAAATAACCAGTTTTTACCACAAAGAGGTCTATCTTCTCATCAACTTGATAACCAACATCCTGACCCAATCATCCCACATATCCTATTCCAGCCACCTACCACAAAATACCCACAAAACTTAATGCTCCCAAATCACTTATCCCTTCCAGGTGACCCTCCACCAACTTCTACTATGAATTATTTAAACAGAGTAATTGGGATTTGGCGAAATCATCTTCATCAAGTGTACCATGTTCAACTTCTAGGTTCAAATATTTATCCAGACAAGGTATATAAAGAGCGTAACATGTACATAACACGTGCTATATTTGAGGCGGATTTTGATATCGTCGTTTACATAAATCACAATCAGGAAGTTATAGGAGCTACGCTTCCACCGGACAAAGCAGGTAGAAATTTGTGTGACATAAGATTTTTGGTGTATGTATAACTCTAAGGAAGACTAAAGGCTCCGAATGCAATGACGGGACAATCGCGCTTGAAAGTATTGTCCAAGCGTTTCGTGTCTAAGTGTCTTTCGTTTAATAATAATCTATTTAAAATTAAGTGCGGTTTGTAACTATTTTTTTTAGCTTCTGCGACAAAAAAGTACCGAGGAAAGTTTAAAGTCAATATCTCAAACAGTATAAAGTTTCGTCTTTTCACTCTTTTTTGTGCAGCTGCCCAACTAATATCGTGAAAAATTCTGAACACAAGATGAACTTGTAGTTCTTAAGATGTTAAAAATGTCGAAAAAGAATCTGAAAAATATAAGTAGAACTTATTTGATTTTGCAGAATGTTAACAAATTTTGGATAGAACAAATTGCTTCAACAGATATTTAGAAGTGTTGCAAAGATTAAAAAATAATTCAAGTGTTGAGTATTTTGAAGGCTTTCATAAGAATAAAAAATTTCTTAACATTTGTAGAAAGATTAGAAGGATTTTATATTTTCATAAATAAATTCTCAGAAAATATTTAAAAAGATTTAGAAATAACTCAAAATATTTCCCAAATTGTGAAAAAAAGCATCTGACAGATTTCAAGATGATATTTTAATTTTCGTGAATTAAAAAAAAATTTGTAATCATTTTAAAAGATATGATAAAATTGTTTTCATTGTGATTGAAACTTTATACATACGGTCTACTGAGCAGCCTTACCGTTTTTTAACTTCTGAAAGATGTATATATGCACATACATAT
>NC_046657.1:127222054-127224660 GCF_010883055.1 Belonocnema kinseyi | reverse complement strand
TACTGTGAAAATGTTGCATGAAAAAATGTAACTTTTGGATTTTCCATTATTTTTTATGCTGTCAAAATTTATTTTTTGATTTACCAATAAAATTCAAAAAGTTGTTATGATAATCTTCTAGGGCATTTAGTAATCACATTTTTCCATTTCTTGCCATTCTTTCATATCGTCCGTTGATTGGTTTAAAAAGGATCATTTTCGTGTTTTTTGGAATTTCGAAAATACTATAACCCTCCTAATTTTTAATTTTATGAAAAAATTCATCAGATAAATTGTTTGTCTTTTTAAATACTATGAATAACCGTACAGAGAATTCTTGAATTTTAGGTAAATGGTATCAAAAATATTCAAAAGGCGCTCACATTTTGAATTTTTATCCATGATGGCTGGCTAACGAACTTAACCTTCAGTTTGGGACACTTAAAGAGTGTACTAGAGGCCAATCCAATCTGTCAGTTTAAAATATAATTCAAAATTTTAGAAGTTTTGATAGTATTACTAATACTTTAAAACTTGAAAGGGTTTCTGAAAATCTTCGAAAGTTATTTTTATTTCATCAGGGATTCACATTTAAACCAAGAAATGTAATTCCACATTATCATTCTTAAAGCTGTTTGTTGAATAATATATCAATAAATTCGTATATTTGTCAAATTATAGCATTTGAAGCAATTTTAAGCCTGAAACATTATAGAGTTGACCGATTAAAGTTTCTTCTAACTAAACGCTTTTTAGATTCGAGTTAAAATTGAAAATCGCATAATATTTTAGGTTATTTAACAAAAAAATGAATTAATCTATGAATTTCTGTTCAATTTTTCTGCATACATACAAATTTTGTTTTCGTTTTGAAATATTTTAAAATATTTCTGGCCAAGGCCTTCTAGCGGCGTAAACATGCTTGTATCGAGCCTGAAGAAGTTTACTTTCTTAAGCCTCAAAAGTTCAATTGAAGTGAAGAAAACTGGCCTTGTTCTTGTATTTAAGGTTCGGCTTTTTGATTCTGTGAAAACTGTTTGTAACTCGATGGATTTTTGTATCATATTTGGGATATTTAATAAACTGCAGACGACATAATCTTATACTATATATAAACTGGATTAAACATACCCAGTGGGCACGAAATTTGGCGATTTCTTTACGATATCCTTACGACATCTTAACAACTTTACGACATCCTATATCCATGTTGTTGAGTCATCTTTACGATATCGTTAATATGTCGTTCAGTCATCTTTACGATATCGTAAATATGTCGTATGATCTGACGATGTCTTTACGATATCGTAAAGGTATTGTAACAACATGGACATAGGATGTCGTAAAGTTGTCGTAAATATGTCGTAACGATGTCGTAAAGACGTCGCCAAATTTTGTGCCAACTGGGTAACCTACAATAAAAGTTAAACATGGAATTTCAAGAAAAAAGAAGACACAAGAATAAGATCATCTTTTTACTATGTCGGTTCCTGATACTAACGCGTGTGTCTATGAACACAGTAAACAAATAGTACGTTATGCACCTACTGAGAGAAGAATGACTTTTTCTAAGAGTCTATGTTTTCTGTGCGATTGCATTTCTCTGAATTGCAACTTGGTCAAAAAGTTTTAGACCTTTATTTAAAAAATAAAAAATTACAAGTTTATCCATCATAATCGATATTGTTCCGTTTAAAGTACTCCCCGTGGACTGCAACGTACTTATGTCAGCGCTTGATCCAATTCTCGAAACATTTTTTATAATCGGTTTGCGATATAGCCATCAGAGCCATCTTCGATTTTTTCATGACTTAATCTCGATTTGGCTCCCTGCGACTTTTTCCTAATCGGTCGACGCAAGAAACCGCTCCGCGAAACGCGTTACAGCACCTGAGATGAAGTAATGGAAAAATCGAAGATGGCTGTGATGGTTATACCGTAAACCGATTATAAAAAATGTTTTGAGGATTGGATCAAGCGCTGGCATAATATAATATCGATTATGATGAACAAACATGTACTTTTGATTTTAAAAATAAAGTCCTAAAACTTTTTGATCAAGGATCTACGGTTATGATTTTAGCCTATACTAGATTTCGAATAAAGAAGGCATACCTGTAATGTACGGCAATTTTAACAATAATTTATGACAACTTACCATAAATTGCCAAAAATGCAATTTAAAAATGTCTTCAAATATCCGGAAATTTATGGCAATATTTGTTAATTTACGGTAATTTTACAGGTAAATATGGTACGTTACCTAAAATCAATTCTATCGATTTTTATTAATTTCCGGAAATGTATGGAAATTAATGGATAGAATTTAGAAAGCGCAAATAAATCTCTTGGATTTTTGTAAAGAATATGTTGGCCTTCAGAAATACTGATACCATGAAAAAACTATCTAACATGTTAGTAAAATCAAAGAGGCGGTCCTGATTGCTCTAGATGAATCATTTGGTAACTCGAAAACTAATACTTGAATACATTTTTGCCAGAGGAAGATTCGGTTTATTTTTTGTTTATGTATACCAGGTGTATACATATGAAACCGGTATTGCCATTTAGCGGCCAGTAGGCACACTTGTAGGCACTGTCGGAACTTACCATTTGTGCTAATTGGC
>NC_046657.1:127217540-127221954 GCF_010883055.1 Belonocnema kinseyi | reverse complement strand
GAGGGCGCATACTTTGAATAAAATATTTGTTATCATTCTCTTGAAATAAATGTGTTTTTTTCTTAAAAAAATACCGGTTTCATATGTATACACCTGGTATATCCATATAAGTCCAGGCACTAAGTTCTGTGACACCCAGTATAAATTCGACTGAAGTTGTCAACAAAGATTCTTAAAATGGCTTCATTGGAAGTAAAGCGACACCTATCCTCTACCCTATTATGATATTTTCACTATTAGAAATAGATTTAGTGTGTCTACGCTGAAACATTTTTATTTTAAAAAATTCGAGGAATTGTCAAGTTCCAATATTTTTCACTTGGATCTTCTATCTTTCTTCTGGAGGCCGACAATGACCAAATAAAATGTTAACATGAACCCATTTTTGTATAGCTGATTGTTAATTATCTACTGGTATAATTTTTGCAAGTTATATCCCAAATCGTTTACACTTCAATAGTATAATTCACAAAGTTTGTAATGGGCTCTAAACCCACATTTCTGGGGATACTTGTTAATCCTTGAACATTTTAGGGATTCGCTTGGAAATCGGACTATTTTTGATATTTTGAAACACTGTACTTTAACCACTTCAACTATCATTGTTTTAAGTCTGCGCACTTTGCCGAAAATACTTTAGGATTCCGCAGACTACACGTCGTGAATTTTTTATCACGCTCAGTACACATGCCCGCACGTGCACTTGGCTAAGTTCAAAATTACAAGGCTGGGGTGAAAAGTTTTCGGACTGACCTAGAGATGTTTCCATCATGTCTTATTTTCATCTCGTATTCTATAGTATTATATCTCACTAGCTGAGATAGCTGAGGCTACTAGGGTGTGAAGTGAGCGTTTACGCAATATTTTACATGAACATTTGGGCATGGGGAAGTACTGTACTAGGTGGGAGCGGCGTTTGCTAGCAGTCGATCAAACTGGATTAAAATGGAGTAAAATAAAAAGAAATAAATTGTTTTTCCTTATCACGCCGAAAACTTTTCACCCCACCCTCGTATGTCTAAATGAAAAATTCGTTAAAATTTCTATGGAAGAGTTCGAATTAAAGTAATTTTCTGACTCGGTTTAACGTCCCTCCGTATTTATAATTTTTCGCTGAATTTCTGATGTTGACTAGCGCAGCGCCTTAGGGCCGCATACGGGTGCTGTTAATCGCAAGTCAATTAGATAAGAGGTTGTTCTCGGTGCGAGAATCCCTTTAACTACCCAAAGTTTAATTTACCATTCACAATTGTAAGGTTGGATGTGGATAGTGGGTCTGGAATTTTTGTATGGTCAGAATTTCGAAATTAGAGTGACGATAGTGGGTTGGATAATTTAGTTTAGTTACAATTTTGAAAACAGAGTGATGCTAGTGTGTTGGGTGATTGTGCTTAGTTATAATTTAGAAGTTAGAGTGATGATAGGAACTTGATTTGGAAATAAAACTGAACTGCTGAATGGTAAAGATTTTTCATGGTGTGATGATCGTTCTTTACCTGTGTATGAATACTAAGAATCTTTGGCAATTTGGGATTCCACGTACTGGTCAAATCTTAGGAGAACTCTTTGAGGAACTCTTAGTAATCTCGGAAATCTTTTGTCAAGCGTGGAGCATTCACGCCACAATTTAATCACAGATTTATACGTTCGTGACACACACGCTGCGTCGATCGAGTCGAACTGACGACCGACATTAGCCGAACGCTGCCGAGCTTAGCTAAGTCTGATTTCTCTTCGATAATCCCGATCTCGAGAAGTTTTTGAAACCTAGGCTCTCCCAGTAATTAAAAAAAATCTTAGCACTCTCTATGCGAATTCAATTAAGGCTGCCACATTTCTAGTTTTAATATTTCGAGATTTCTCAGTAAGTAGTCCATTCGGAATTCCCGCTCACCGTGATGTGTGTAGGCAGACACGTAACAGAATAATAGACTGTTCTAATATTCATCAGAAAGTATCACCATTTCTCAAGCCTAACCTAGTTACTGATCATTTTACGTGTAGTATAGAACAAAATTTATCTATCATTTAGCTTTGGTAAATTAATCGCCATTCCTTATTTATTAATCGTTACTTGTCATTTATCAATCGTCATAAAACGTCATTTGTGCAAATATAAAAAAAGTTTTGCACAAATACGCATCAAGAATTTGATAATA
Source organism: Belonocnema kinseyi (assembly GCF_010883055.1). Taxonomy (NCBI): domain Eukaryota; kingdom Metazoa; phylum Arthropoda; class Insecta; order Hymenoptera; family Cynipidae; genus Belonocnema; species Belonocnema kinseyi. The sequence goes on along the minus strand of NC_046657.1, from coordinate 127,219,795 downwards.
TTTTATAATCTGGTACGAAAATTTGTCTCAGAAGTAGAAGCCTAATTTAAGAGTATTTATAATTTTCATACCATAAAGCTCGATATTTTGAGGTTGATCTATGATTCTTTCCTGTTTCCCAAACTTTTTAACTTGCAAATTTAGATATCGCGAAAAGCTTGAGCAAATATTTTTCGCGTTTTCGATTGCCTGTCCAGGTACTGCATCCGAGGCCGCCAATTTTTAAAGAAATAATTGACTAGGAGGGCAATAGTGTATAAAGTTTAAAAAATTTTTCACACTAGAGTAAGCAATGTTTACGTCCTTTCTGTCTTTTTCTGGTATTATGTTACTATTCAGTTTCAAGCGGTTACTTCATTTTATTACTTTAATTGAGAATTTTGGCGTTTTTAATTTAAACGTTGATTTTTTGTCCTGATATCTAGCTGCAAACCTCTTTTTTCCAGATGGTCTTAAGATGTACCCATATAGATTATACATTACCTGCTATGGAGAAATTTTTTCGGTGCAGCTCGGTTATTCTTCAGGAGATGTGATATCATTGAAACATAGACATGGTCAACATGAGGCTTCAGAAGATCCTATATATCGCCGTAAACATGGTATTAAAGATATCTGGTACTCTATTTGCGGCATACACTTTTACGTTACCATACAAACCAAGCCAAATTTTTACATTTGGAGAGGTTATCTTGACCCAGCTCAGCCCTCAAAGGACTTAACTCAAACCCCTCTGCCTAAAATGAAGAAGAGGAAACGCTCTACAATAAAATATGTATAAAACATCTTCAAAACATTTTTCATGTAAGTTTTTTTCTGATCTGCTAATCTAAAGAAAAATTGATGTTAGTTTATTCATAGTAATTGTAACATTATAACCTGTAACCTACTTCATAATGTTGGTAGTAAATAATAATAATATTGAGTACAGTAATTGTGAATTCTCAGAATAATAATAAATTATTAAACAAATAAAAGACAATTCAAAAATTACATGATGCGTTTTTGTTATATTTTCAACTCACTCACTCCAATCTTACTAAGATTTTTATAAACTCTGGAAACAAATATATAAATAAACGTATATATATATACATATATATGTATATCTCGTGACCTTTGGGTGGACGGAGCGACTGAATCACGACTTGTTAGACTACTACGATGCGAGTGTGGCCCGTGAACGGGGTTACATGGCACGGCTGCATGCTCTGTGGTGCTAGAAACACCCGGAGCTGTCGCACTTTTCGCAGCAACGTCTGCGAAACCATGCTGAACTACTCCGTAAAAGGGACTATGTAAGCGGAACGCCTACTCTACCACAGCTAGAACAAGCCGGCAACAAAGAAAGAGAGGCGACACTAAGACGAACCGCGGGCAGGCATCCAATAGATGAAGAGCGATGCTTTACGATCCGGAGAAACATCAACACCAAGGTTTCTCTCAAGCCTAAAGATCTGGCTGAAATTGATGACGAGCTTCGTGGACATTTGTCCGGTGAATCCGACCTCTGGGCTATGAATTATTGTGTGTATAATGCAGCGAGAGCTTTGGCCGATGCGAACCGTAAAACAAAACCAACGGCTGATAATAAGACCAAAAGACGAATGCATCAACTTGCCATAAAGATAGGCTGGGCAAGAAAGTACGCGTCCCGCATTCAATGTGTGATTGACTACATCACATCTGGCAGAAATTATACCGCCAAGGTTCGAAAGTTCGCGTGCGAATTCCGGACCCGTTATCACACACTGAACAAGTCAAAGCTGCTGACCATCAGGCAGCATATTGTTGCGAGAATACGGATACTATCTGACGATAAGCGAAGTCTAGAGCGGAGGGAGAGATGGGTCAGAGAAAATCAACAGTTTCTCTCTGACCCATCTCGACTCTTCCAAGACCCTCCAGTTACGGTCGAACACCCACCCAAACCAAAAGAGGTCGAAGTATTTTGGAGAGAAGTCTACGAAGTTCAGCATAGACTGGACGAAGACTCAGAAAATATAAATAGCTTCAAGGAGTTATGTGTTTCCCCCATAACACCTGATGAAGAATGCCCACCCATCACTACCGAGGAGGTGAAAAAAGTATTAAGAGGGATGAAGAACTACTCCGCACCGGGACCAGATTGTGTCAAAACCTTCTGATGGAAAAAGTTTTCTTCAACCCATCAGCATTTGGCCCGCATTTTCACCTCATATTTGAAGTCGGACGAGCCGATTCCAGAGTGGTTGGTGGAAGGGCGCACAATACTC
>NC_046657.1:127214163-127217440 GCF_010883055.1 Belonocnema kinseyi | reverse complement strand
CACAACTATTTACTTTCTGTTCTCTTGTTTTTCCTAATACATCCCCTCCCTCACTTCAAGTTCTCAATATACATATTGCTATTCTGGTACACCTTCTTTCTCCCTATCCCTTCTCAAAATACTTTGATACTCCATCCTTTTTTATCATCGTATACAATTTATTGTATTTTGATTTCTTAATCATCCCCCATCTTTATATTAATTTTCTTACCTTCTCCCTGTTGTCCAATTCTTCATACTTTACCGCAGTCCCGTCTTCTATTTCTCTAGCATTAAGGAACTCCCTCCTTTCTTCTTTCCATCTTGTTAATTCGAACGCCCTTCCTCACCTCTCTTCTACCTCCATCAAGCAGTTTCTCGCCAAATTCCCTCCTTTTCCCTCATTCAGCTTCCTCTCAAATTTCCATGCCCTTTTTCTCGCTGTAATACTTTCAAGACATAATTTGGCCTTGAAATTATATCCTGACTAACGACAGAATTCCAACACAAGAGAAATCTCAAGAACAAAACAAGACAACTTTCATAACGTTTAGGGAGTTAAAACTTCATTTTTAAGTATATGAATATACTCCAAACAGAATTAAGGGGCCAGCCACTAGCGAAACGGATATCCACCATCATGACCACCTTCGCAAAATGACACTTCCGTTAGCTCAACAATCCGTAAAATACGAGCTTGACTGTTAAATTTTTCACATCAATCTAATATTAAGGGCGGGGGCGCCTAACTACAAATTAATCAGAGGCCGACATCTTGTTAAAATACATTATTTTTATTGATAAAAAAAAAGAGCTTAGTTAGTAGAGAGGTACATTACGCGAGTCTAAGCTAAGGTAACACAAGAATTACCTAAAACCCGAAAAAACTATCGCCTAAAACTGCACTTAATATTTGTGAATCTAACGTTTTCGCCGAATTCCCCAACTCTTACCATTTTTCGCCCGTGGCCGCCCCTTTAATAATAAAAAATGTACTGAGAGCACATAGTGAAGCAAATCACTTTGGCGGTATATTATATTACATATCAGTTTACCATTTCAGAATTCAGAAATTTCGCTTAAGTGATTTGCCGAAATTACAAAATAAACCTCATACCCTATGACCAGGCACATACTGTGCTTTAATGAAATCTATCTTTGCCTTTTTTATCTTTAACAATTACTTGTGATAATAAATGTATTTTTTAACAATCCAATTAGCGACAATAAAGAAATTCTAGCGTCCTTATACCAAGAGAGTAAGAACGAGAGTGACAGGCTGTCACGCTTTGCCGATGCTGCCGGAATGTTGTTCTATTTGGCCAATCGAGGCACAGGATTTACGCGCCAAAGTTAATGCGACAACCACGAATCCGCGGGAAGTTCAATTTTAATATGACTGCCACTGTTAACAAAGTGGGGATAGGAATTAGGTTATTACCAATATTTCGAAACTCTTTTACAGCTGGCATACCAATGGTGGTCCGTTAAGAGTCGGCCTTTATCTACTAGTGCCGAAAAAGGATAGAGTGATACCCAACTGTTTTTCTCCTCCTGCTAGTAGTTTTATATCTTGTGTACGTGGGCTGAAGAAAGACAGAGTGAACTGTGGGACTCTCTTTCTCTCTCTTCCTTGTCATGGGTGGCATATCGTTTCCTGGATGCTAGTCTTCTAAGTTGTTCTTAACCTAAAGTGTTTTCTACTGAAATGGAAGGAGGCAGAAATATATCAGGTCTTTTTCTTTCTCTCTTTGAAACAAAGTTGATGCCTTGGCGTGGTAGGGAGATACAACGTAGTTTATCGGGTTCCCTCCTCTCTTTCTGTTCTATTGTGGTTAGCCAGTAGAGACGTTGCGGCGTTCGGAGATTCCACTTTGCCCACCCTGGTATCATGGTCGTGCATGACGCATGTTCTTGTGTTTTGACAGCTGACTCTCTCGTTAGTCGAACAATATGTATAAAATAAAAGTATGACCAAGTGAGTAAAGGTTCTTAGTGTTTTAACGGACGGATAAAGACGCTCCCTAAGGAATAAGAACTCCCGTTCTTCGCTAATTAACGTATCGGGTAAGGCTAGATCCAGCAGAATTCCGGTGTCGGTAAGGTTATGTCTATGTTACAGCTGGAAAACACCTCGCTACAATAATTAACTTATCCCTTTGCGCTTCTTCTCTCGCCATATATCCTGGCGTCCTCCAATCTGCCCCTAGCGTTCACCTTACATACCTTTCTTATAATCAAGCGTATGAAATAACCACATTTTCCTGCTTCAATTTTTTTTACCTTCTTTTTCCTATTACCCATATCTGTCTCATTATCCCTGCTGCTTTTCTTTATCCTTTCTCTTATATAAGCTCTATGATCTCCATTCATTTCCAAGATATATCCCAAATATTTAAACTCCTACTTCTTTTAACTTTATTACGTTTCATCTCCCCTTTCATTCTTTTGTCCGGCCCCCTCTTTTTCTAAGTCTAATCATCTTTGTATTTATTACATTTCAATTTAGCTTTTTTCTATCTAAGTTTTTCTCTAAACCCAACATGTTTTGTCCCTATATTTTTACGGTTTCTGATTATATAAAGCAGATATCTTATCAGCTTTGTGCAGGCTAAACCTCCTTTGCCTACTTCCTCGTGATTCCTGACCATTTTAAGAAGAGGGTCTCTTCCATCTGCAACTCTATGTGCTGTACCCAGAATAATCCTGTTGTTAAGACATTCAAGACTCAATATTCCGCGACCCCCTTGACGGCGTGAGATGTACAGTCGCGGAACGGAAGACTTAAGATGCATGCTTTTGTTCATGTGCATAACCTTTCTTGTCCCGATATCAAGAGATCTGAGCTCGTTCTTCGTCCATGGAACTACTCCAAATGAATAGAGTAGTACCGGGACGGCAAAGATTTTCGTTGCAGATACTTTGTTCCTCGCCGACAGTTCGGAAGACCAAATCTGTCGGATGAGACGTTTGTATCTGCTTCGGAAAGTATCCTTTATAGATATCACATCCTGAATGCGGCTCTGTGGCACGCCCAGGTATGTATAAGTCTCTCCAGCGCAAAGGTGTCGTATGGCGCTTCTATCAACGAGATCAGGATCTTCAGGGATGCCATTAAGTTTTCCTCGCTTCAAATAAACCTTGGCGCATTTGTCTAACCCGAATTGCATTCCAATTTCCTTAGTATATCGTTCGGCAATCCCCAGAGCTAGATGCAGTTGCTCTCTGCTTTTAGCATAGATCTTAAGATCGTCCATGTAAAATACATGAGTGACCTTGTACTTTCGATCTGCAGGTT
>NC_046657.1:127211640-127214063 GCF_010883055.1 Belonocnema kinseyi | reverse complement strand
TAATTTTATATATAGTAAGGATAAGGTGGTAAAAAAATATGTATATGTTAGCGGAAAGATTGTAAGGCTGTGAAGACAAGTAATCCCTTAAGAGACACATTATGAATAAAGAAGAAAAATGTTGGGTTATCTAGAAAATGTTTGATATTTTTCTCATCATATTTTAGAGAAAGTAAAATTTTAGAAAAATGGCTATGTAAAATTACCATGCAGGATTTCACCGGGAGTGGGTGCTAATCTGAAAAACTGCACCCGCTTCCAGCGAAATCGCGGTAAAATTTCAGCCACAACCACGTCTCACAACCGTGAGATAGGTGGTTACAGTCTGTTAAGGAATGAATACGACGATCCAGCAAAAGCCTCGTGCACCCTAAGAACACGGCGTGACCCAAGGACAACCGCCTTCTGCATTTTTCCCGCAAGTGTTCTAGCATATTTCTGACACGCAGAGATGCTTTTTAGGCTATTAGCAAGTGAAAGCTTGGCACCTCCAAGAGCGCCGACGATAAGGATGATCAATTTAACATAATATTCCGGGTACAATCGTTGCAACTCCCTTATAAGGTCTCGATACCTCTCTTTCTTTTCATTCTCCTTGGCTATGATGTTTTTGTCAGCTGGTGCCGAAAATTCGATAACGAACATGGTTCGCTTCTCGAAGTCAAGAAGAACCAAGACAGGCCTCGAGTGAGCAACAGAAATAATTTTCGAGAATATAAAGTTCCCGTATAGGAGGCACTTCCCATTCTCGACAATTGACTCAATTTCCCTAGGTGCATTAAGAGGAGCGATATTAAGGTTAATGCCGTAAGAGTCACAGAGATGGTAATAAAGCACTCTTAGTGCCGCACTGTGCCTTTGAATGCAGGTCATTCCCACGTGAGTTGGACAACTAGATAGTATGTGAGCTAATGCTCGGGGTGTGCATGGCACGCCCTGCAGCTATCATCAGGAATATATTGGCTGAAAATTTGGCGACGGTATCTTAAGGTGGAAATGACACTGTCTGGGCATGCAAAAATAAAACCCTCTGTACCAGACTTCAATCCGGGCGATTTAACGAAAGCAAACGTTAGCTCACAAGACATTGACTGATCCTTCACATTTCTATGGAAGATACCGTGCATCCTCTTATCGAGGAGCAGTTCACGAAAGCTTTTCTCTTGTGCTTCCTTAATCCGGGCTTTCAGGAGTGAGTACTCGAGATAGATTAGATTTGAATTAGATTTGAAACGTGACCTTGTTAGTTGTCACACGATTTTTGCCAGATGAGATAGTAAATCTGGTTTTTCAAAGCGGCATCAATATCTCTATGCACCCAACTATTTGCGGATGAACCTTTAAGATTTCCAAAAGACAGATGATAAGTCTATGGGATGTAGAGTCGAAAGCTTTCCGATAATTAATCCAGGCCATCAATAGATCACGCTGGCAGAATGCTGCATCTTTGCAGACACATCTATCGAGGAGCAGGTTCTCCCGACATCCGGCTACGCCTTTCTTTGAGCCTCGTTGTTCATAAATTTCTTGCCACACAGATTCAATTGTCCGAACAATCCTTTCATTTAGGATAGCTGTGAATATCTTATAAAGCGTGTTCAGACAAGTTATTGGCCTGTAGTTCTTCGGGTCAGCTGAGTTGCCTATTTTCGGCAGGAGTATTGTGCGCCCTTTTACCAATTACTCTGGAATCGGCTCTTCAAAAGAGTCGAGATGGGTCAGAGAGAAACTGTTGATTTTCTCTGACCCATCTCTCCCTCCGCTCTAGACTTCTCTTAGCGTCAGATAGTATCCGTATTCTCTCAACAATATGCTGCCTGATGGTCAGCAGCTTTGACTTGTTAAGTGTGTGATAACGGGTTCGGAGTTCACGCACGAACTTTCGAACCTTGACGGTAAAATTCCTGCCAGATGTGATGTAGTCAATCACACGCTGAATGCGGGACGCGTGCTGTCTTGCCCAGCCTATCTTTATGGCAAGTTGTTGCATTCGTCTTTTGGTCTTATGATCAGCAGTTGGTTTTGTTTTACGTTTCGCATCGGCCAAAGCTCTCGCTGCATTATACACACAATAATTGATAGCCCAGAGGTCGGATTCACCGGAAAAATGTCTACGAAGCTCGACATCCATTTCAGCCAGTTCTTTAGGCTTGAGAGAAACCTTGCTGTTGATGTTTCTCCGGGTCGTAAAGCATCGCTCTTCATCTATTGGATGCCTGCCCGTGGTTGGTCTTAGTGTCGCCTCTCTTTCTTTGTTGCCGGCTTATTCTAGCTGTGGTAGAGTAGGCGTTTCGCTTACATAGCCCCTTTTACGCAGTAGTTGGTTTCGCAGACGTTGCTGCAAAAAGTGCGATAGCTCCGGGTGTTTCTCGCACCACAGAGCATGCAGCCGTGCCATGTAACCCCGTTCACGGGCCACACTC
>NC_046657.1:127209294-127211540 GCF_010883055.1 Belonocnema kinseyi | reverse complement strand
ATTGTCGGGAGCCCTGCGCGTTCTGTTGTTTTGAACCGCACTTACTACAACTATGTTTGGTGTTGTCATTGTTTTTCCCACGAGAAGCTAGGGAAAGGGGTTAGTCCATCCTTGTAGAGCCCCGTATGCAAGGATAAGGCTGCTTACTCTGAGAGGTCGCCCGGTATCCCAGAGTCACCGTTCTATACACCTCGCCCAGGTGCCATTCAGCTTTCAGCACGGTTTTTACACCTCCGCTTCGGGGTTAATTCCTTCGGGACCACCCCTGGACAATTGTCCGCGACTGCGTATTTATTTTTGTAACCATGTTCAGCAGAAACCCTTGGTACAGGGACCCTCTATCCGCAATCCGAGGACGCGTTCGGTGGCTTTGTCATAGGCCCTTCGGTTTGATTCTAGAGGAATCAAAACCGAAACGAACATATATATATATATGACAAAGCCACAGAACTCGTCGCTAGAGTTCTACGATGCGAGTGTAGCCCCTAAACAGGGTTACATGGCACATCTGCATGCTCTGTATTGCGAGAAACACCCGGAGCTATTACACTTTCCGCAGCAACGTCTGCGAAACCATGCCGGACTACTCCGAAAAAGGGGCTATGTAGGCCAAACGCCTACCCTACCGCAGCTAGAACAAGCCAGCAACAGAGAAAGAGAGGCCACACTAAGACCAACCGCGGGCAGGCATCCAATAGAGGAAGAGCGATGCTTTATTACCTGGAGATACATTAACACCAAGGTTTCTCTCAATCCTAAAGATCTGGCTGAAATATATGACGAGCTTCGTTGACATTTTTCCGAAGAATCCAACTCCTGGCTATCAATTATTGTGTGTGTAATGCAGCGAGAGCTTTGGCCGATGCGAACCGTAAAACAAAAACAACGGTTGATCATGAGGCAAGAGAGTACGCGTCCCGCATTCAGTATGTGATTCACTACATCACATCTGGCAGGAATTTTACCGCCAAGGTTCGAAATTTCGCGCGCGAACTCCGGACCCGATACCACACACTTTACATGTCAAAGATGCTGACCATCAGGCAGCATATTGTTGAGAGAATACGGATACTATCTGACGCTCAGAGAAGTCTAGAGCGGAGGGAAAGGTGGGTCAGAGAAAATCAACACTTTCTCTCTGACCGATCTCGACTTTTCCAAGACCCTCCAGTTACTGTTGACCACCCGCCCAAACCAGAGGTGGTAGAAGTATTTTGGAAAGAAGTCTACGAAGTGCAGCATAGACTGGATGAAGATTCAGAAAATATAAATAGCTTCAAGGAGCTGTGTGATTTCCTCATAACACCTAATGAAGGATGCCCACCCATTACTCATAAGAAGTTAAAAAAGTATTAAGAGGGATGAAGAATTATTCCACACTGGGACCAGATTATATCAAAACCTTCTGGTGGGAATAGTTTCCTTCAACCCATCAGCATTTGGCCCGTATTTTCACCTTATATTTCAAGTCGGAAGAGCCGATTCCGGAGTGATTGGTGGAAGGGTGCACAATACACCAGCCGAAAATAGGTAACTTAGCTGACCCGAAGAATTACAAGCCAATCCCTTGTCTGAACACATTGTATAAGAAATTCACAGCTATCCTAATTGATAGGATTGTTCGGGCAATTGAATCTGTGTTGGAAGAAATGTATGAAAAACGAGGATCAACGAAAGGCGTAGCGGGATGTCGGGAGAACCTGCTCATCTATAGATGTGTCTGCAAAGATCCAGCATTCTACCAGCGTGACCTATCGATGGCCTGTATTGATTATTAGAAAGCTTTCCATTCGACCTCCCATAGACTTATCATCTGTCCTTTGGAAAGCTTAAAGGTTCATCCGAAAATCGTTAGGTACATAGAGCGATTGATGCCGCTTCAGTATACCAGATTTATTATCTTATCTAGAAAAAATCGTGTGACAAAGAACAAGGTCAAATTTCACAGAGGTGTCTTTCTGGGTGACGCCATGAGCCCACTCCTCTTTTGCCTTACATTATTTCCACTATCTCTAGCACTTCGTGATTCCGACGGATACTTGTGCGGCAAACCTGCAGATCGAAAGTGCAAGGTCACTCATGTATTTTACATGGACGATCTTAAGATCTATGCTAAAGAAATATCAACTACATCTAGCTCTAGGAATTGTGGGTCCGGATGCAATAAGGGCACATAAAATTTTTTCGTGCGAAAACGAAGTCCCCTGGAGGCTTTAGAAAAAATTTTCGAATGTTAATTTTCAAAA
>NC_046657.1:127206164-127209194 GCF_010883055.1 Belonocnema kinseyi | reverse complement strand
AGATGCGCAATCAAATTCTACATCCATATATATCTTTTGAAAATTAAAATTCGAAAATTTTTTCTAAAGCCTCCAGGGGACTTCGTTTTCGCACGAAAAAATATCCAAAGAGATTGTCGAACAAGTTATTCTTATGATTTTTTGAGAGAAAAAAATGGCCAGAGTTATACATTTTTCAAAATACAAATAAATAAACGAAAACTAAAATTTTCAATCAAACACTGCAAGACAAGAAAGAATTTCAAGAAAAGAAAGGCGCTTATTGTGAAAAATAAAAAAATTAAAACTAAAAAAATGATACAAGCTACGAAAACAGGTCTACAAATTTGTTGTTTGTCATTTTTTTAGAACCCCTGTAGTTTTTGTTTTAATCTTGAAAGATAATATTAGAAATATATAGATTAAATTTTTGGACAAAAAGACACAAAGAATTATAAAATGTTTATTAAAAAAATGTTTTTTTGATTGCATATAAAAATTTGTTTTTAAACTTTTTTTCTCACGAGAATCTTCTAAAGAGAATCCATAATCACTAAATTATAAAAACAAGACGATCAAAATACGTATGTTTCAATAAAAATGCATATTATAAATTGTAATAGAATAAATTTATTAAAATAACGCCTAAATTTTTCAGTGTAACTCAGAACTGAACAGAATAGCTAAGCTTAAATTTGGCTCAACCTGGGCTTAAACTTGTTTAAGAATTGACCTTTTAACCTAAAAGTTCAACAATTATATGGATAGTTCAAACGTTTTGTAGACAAATTTATTTGCACTGCAAATTTATTTTCTAAATAAAGATTAAATTATTCAATCTTTTATTGAAAAGTTACTAGTTTTAATATTTAAACATTTGATTAGAAATTGCTGTACCTGCTTTATTGAAAATTGGTATTTTTCTAGAGAGCATTGACCTTCTTGGTTAAAAGTTCATCTTTTTGGTTGAAAATGTAAGAACTTAGTTAAATTCTGAACTTCATGTGTTTTGTTTATAAATATTTACGACTCTTCATTTGAATATTGATTTGTTTTTGTTAAGGATTTAACTATTTCTTGAAGATTATAATTTTTGATTTGAATTTATCTTTTTTCTATTCAACTGAAAATAATTGTTCGTTCAAATTTGAACTAATTTTTCGGTTGCAGATTTATAATTTGAGTTAAGAATTCAACTATTCTGATGTATATGAAAATTTGTGTAAAAAATAAAAAATTTTAGCTCTAAAATATAACCATTTCCTAGAAAATTAATGTATTTTGTTACAGATTCGACTTTTTGGTAGAAATTATTCTATCCAGTGAAAAATTTATCTTTTTTTGCGCAAAATTAACAGTTTAACTAAAATTTGATCTTTTATGGATAAAACCCATTTTAATTGTAAGATTCACCTCTCTAGTTGGCAATTTAACTATTTTGTTAAAAATTTGTTTTGTTTTTGGCTAGAAAGTAAATATTCTATCAGAATATTCAACTATTCTATTTTTGGTTGGAAATTTTTCCTTTATTATTTGAAATTTGAAATATTTGGTAGATTTTAGATAATTAAAATATTATGATTATATGAATATTTATTTCTTCAGTTAAAGGAAATATATGTCTGCGAGAGCTACGAAGATGCCCGAAGTATTGTCGCCAAGAGCCGAAAGAGGTACCGCCTATTTCAGCGCTAAATTTGAATGATAAAATACTGTGAAATTAAGATTTTATTAATTCATGTTATTTAAAAATTTGGAATCTCACATGAAGGTTCCAGTGACATTTACAAAACTTTTTATAAAAATGTTCTGTAATATTCATTATTGAGTACTTACGCTTTTGTAAAAATAATGTTCATTAACCTTTTTGACCAATTTCAAAATGCTCTTTTGAATTGAATGTTTCAAATGAAACTCTTAAAAGTTAGAGTTTTTAATTGCAAAACCTAAAACTCGCATAATTGTAAATTGTAAAATTCCCAAATTAAAAACTATTCAGTTTAAAATTCGAAATTCTATGTTTTTTAGGAATTAAAATATTATCAATACTGCTAGGAGCACCTTCTAACCAACCTTGTATCTCACATTCTTGTTTTTTTTTACATTTCGCATAACACACATTATCTAGAAAATTATTACAATGAATGTTATTAATTTTACGAAAATTGCAGAATTGCAATCAACACCACTTAACCTATAAATTACTTTTGTTCAACTTTAAAAAAAAGCACTTTTAGAAAGTTTATTTGCAAACTAGCTCCGAATCAAATTATGCATTAAATACTTACGGCTTCAAAATATATGTATCGTTTTCAAAATTATCAACTACGAAAAAATAGTACATAACACGGCACGAAAACAACTTTTGCTTTACCTCACATTCAAATCACAGACAGGACACTCGTCTCTCGGTACTATCGGATCTCGCAAATATTCCACTCATAAGTTAAGAAAGCCCCCCCCCCCATCTATTCCAGAAAAGTTGCCATGATTTTCCGCTCCAAATGAATTAGCGTGGTTGTAGTCCGGGAGTCAGGTATGGTCTCCTGGCCTTTCCAATTGCAATGGAGCCGCCAAGGTTTTTTTATGTATTTTGAGCCGCTGAATCCGAGTTTTTTAGGTGGCTGTTCGTCGGAGTCAGATATACACCATAAACTTTTTTTGTAATCTGAGTCCAAGCTATGATTCCTTTACATGTTTATTACTATGAAAAACTATTTCCAGGTTGTTTAAACAAATAGCTGTTGAGTGGGACGAGTTGAAATTTCAAGGTTTTCCGTGCGCGCGCGGCTGACTGAGCGTATACCGCTGCGTGACTCGCGCCTTGGTGAACTCCTCGTCCAGCGTTGCTAAGTGTCCAAATGGCTCGAAAAACCTGAAAAGGATTATAAAAAAGTGTATGGGGTACTTCTGACGAACAGCCCCCTAAAAAATTCGGATTCAGCGGCTCAAAATGCATTAAAAAACCTTGGTGGCTCCATCGGAATTGAAAAGGCCACGAGACCATACCTGACATGGTGTGCCCACTTTAATGTATGGGGGGGGGGGGGG
>NC_046657.1:127200751-127206063 GCF_010883055.1 Belonocnema kinseyi | reverse complement strand
CCCCCCCCCCCCTCACCACAATTTGCAGGTTATGTTGACTTTCTTTCTGAAATAAATACATGAATAATAATAACCGAAAAAACAAACCAAAAATTGAACAAAATAAAATCTATCATCGATCAAATGCAATAAAATGCTTAAGTCTGTTGCAATCGACGTATCATAGAACGATTCCAACAGACTTCCATTTGTAGTTTGTGTTATCGGTGATAATCCATTGTGAATCCAAGTGCATCACGCAAAAAAAATATAATTCTTGCAGCTACAGTGAACTTAAGCAGATATGAGCAAACGATAGAAATTCTATCGTTTGCTGAAGTTCATTTCGAATTCTGAATTCACACGAGCGCCACCCAGGAGACGTAGTAATTACTATAATCCGTTCACCACTTTTCTATGGGAGTGGGCACACCATGACACCTGACTGGATGTTTGCAGGAGAACCAGCGCGGCGGTCACTACTGCAGCGTTGTACTGATTCTCACGCATTCACAGCTGCTTATGCGGCGCTCCTGATTGGTTCAGCTTAAACATTTGATAACTCACAAACTAAAACTCCAACTGATTTTTGGAAAAGAAATTTTCATTTTATTTTTTGTTTGTTTATACAACCATTTAAGTCGCGAATTTATTAAGGATTATTTTGCGACTTTATGATTATTATATTTATTGTTATTACTCATATGAATAGTTGCTAGTTAGAATATGAAGTAAATTATAAGTTATACTATTACAATCATAAATAAGCTATTATTGCGCTGAAAAACATCTGTTTAAAATAAAATATAGCTAACTATTATTGTTTAATAGCAATTAGCAGATTTCAAGAACTCATATTCAAGACACCCTTTAAACATGTAATTTAGTTAAACTGTTATATAATTAACAATATACTTGCTTCTTAAGTAAATAGGTTTTAAAAAATTCGTGAATATTACTTTTTTTAGTGAACCTTTTTCTCTTGGGCTTAGGGGTTTGAGTTAAGTCTTCTGGGGGATGCGCTGGGTTAAGACGACCGCTCCAAATAAAGAAATTTGGCTTAGTTTGCACGGTAACGTAAAAGTAAATACCGCCAATATGGTGCAGTTTATCTTCAATACTTCGTTTTTGGCGAACTGCAGGATTTTCTGGCGGATCAGTTCCATGCAGAAGTTCCAATGAATACACTTTGCGTGTCACACTATCGGTGAGCACCTTAAAATATTCTCCATAACAAGTAATGTAGAATTTAGTTGTTGACAACTTGAGTCCATCTGAAAAAACGTACAATTATAGAAAAATTAAAAATCAATTTCAAAATTAAAAACTCAACAATTCTAAATTGAAGTAAAGAGAAAGAAACAATGGTTTATAACGGAATAGTAAAATATTAGTAGAAAAAGAAAAAAACAAAGTAAGACGTTCTTAGAAAGATATGCCTCCTCGGTGACAATTACGTTTTAATCAGATTATCAGCAATCTATAGTACCTCAAATATAATTAGACACGTGTTTTGGTTTCTTTGTGAGTGAACCCTTGTTTAAGAATTATGAAAATTTGCAAATTACGGAAGTCGTGTCTGCTGAGCTACTACCTAGTTACGCGCGTCTGCTTAAAAAAGAACTTCCATGGACAAATTGATTTTTTAGAAAAGAATTAGTATCCGATTTGAACTGTTTTCAATAAAAGAAAATACAATTTTAATCGCAGTTTCATGGACGAGTTTAGAATGTTTTTTGTTTGTTCATTTAATCACAAAAATAGAAAAATTTGAATTTTGACGTATGCTGGCTTAAAAAAATGCTTTGTTTCAATCAAAAATACCTAAAAAACGGAAAGCGACTGTCCGAAAAATATTTTCAATAGCAATGCGAATGTTTACAAATTTATTGATTTTATTACAAACAATTAAGTGAACGAAAATGTTCTCATGGAAATTGGCAGCGATTCGTCACTTGATTCCCACTAAATTTGAACAATTTATGAACAAAAAAAGTTTTTCAGTTAACTTATAAAAGTTAATGAATAATTTGTGATTTTAAAAGGAATTCTCATGAGCAAACAAAATACAAGTTAATAATTTTTAATGCTTCCTTAATTAACAAATGCACTATTTCTTTACTTTCAAAGGTACAAACTTGATTTTTTTCGATGCAATTATCTGTAAATAACGAACTTCTTGATTCTTAAAAACATTTTGATGATAGTAAACAATTAATTATTATAAAAAACAATTATTTCTACAAGTTTTTATCAGTTGATGTATTCGTAAATAAAATACCGGTTTTTAAACGGAATTAACAGCCAAGTATTTAGCAATGATTTTTTGCTATGAGTTGATAAGATTTATTAATTGTTTAACCAAACTTAAGCAACAAATGCATTATTTAACTATTTTCTAGCATTTCAACTTGCCGTTTTTGTCTGTAGTTAACTGGCTAATGATTTGTAAACCAAACATTTTTTTTCTTGTGGAATATAATTAAAATTACTTAGCAATAATTCTTTGTCATAAGTTGATAAAAATGGATGATTCATTAAAGAAACGTAATAACTACCTAGTGGGAACAAAATTTTGCGACGTCTTTACGACGTAGTTACGATATCCTTACGACAACTTTACGGCATCCTATGTCCATGTTGTTAAGGTGTCTTTACGATATCCTAAATAAGTCGTATGATTAGACGATGCCTTTACGATATCGCAAAGATGCCGGAACGACATGAACATGGGATGTCGTAAAGTTGTCTTAAATATGTCGTAACAATGTCGTGAAGACGTCGCCAAATTTTGTGCCCACTGGGTAAATAACTGACTGTTAATTCCCCGAAACAAGTATCCCTAAAAAAGTTAAACAGTGAATCTGTTAATAAAGGTAGCATAACAAATTATTATCTTTTATTTTGTTATTAAATATGGTACTTAGGTTTTATTTAAAAGTGATATGTAACACAGCCACACAAAAAAAAAGTGTGCGGATCTGGTAACAGGACACACGTATTCCTATGGATTTTGGGGCGCTGAATTCAAATTCGGTATCAAAAATCACCCATCGCGTCATGGTTGAGCCATAACCTCAAAAAATGACGAAAAATCATGCACTGAGGCAAATAAATTTCAAAATAATGCCAGTGATGCAAATTTTCACTTCAAAAACATGTCGACAACTGTGAAGGATCAACCCTTGCCTGATATCAACTTATTTAACATAACTTTATTCAACAGAACCTGACCTCGCCTAACCTGAATTAGCAGAAATTTATTGAACTACACGTAAAGCTCTGGAAGCATATTTTCCCAGTAGCAAATGTGTTTAATCTATCCTAACCTAACAAAACCTGACCTAACCTAACCTAGCCGAAGGAAATTCAACCACACGTGTAGCTATGTAAGCGTACGGTTCTCAGTCTTAAATGTGTGTTATATATAATAGGTTAACTCGATCTTAACCTAAAAATGAATCTAACTTAACAGAACCTAACGAAATTTTTCTTAACGCAACACAACTTAACTTTAAGTTACAGTTCTACATTTTAATTCATGCAAACATTGTCAGGTTAATTGAAATGGGGTCAATTCTACTTGTAGTTCTAAGTTTCTTCAAATGAGTAATGTGCATCTAAATTTTTAACCACCTGTAGTACAATGAAATGAATTTTATTGTGTTACAACGGAAACACTTAATTTAAGTTGTGTTGCGTTAAGCAAAATTTCGTTAGGTTCGGTTAAGTTAGATTCATTTGTAGGTTAAGATCGAGTTAACCTATTAAATATAGCACACATTTAAGACTGAGAACCGTACGCTTACATAGCTACACTTGTTGTTGATTTCATTCGGCTAGGTTAGGCTAGGTCAGGTTTTGTTAGGTATGGATAGGTTAAATCTCTATGTAGGTTAAGCCGAAGCTAAATGAAACGGTACCGCAAACACAACGGGACAACACAATGAGTTTAATTGTGTTACGTGAAGTTAAGTTAGGTTAGGTTAGGTCAGGTTTTCTTAGGTTGGGATAGGTTTGACCTCTTTGCAGGTTAAGCCCAAACTGATTCAAACGGTACCGTAAACACAACGGGACAACAAAATCAGTTTAATTGTGTTTCGTGAGGTTACGTTAGGTTAGGTTAGGCTAGGTTAGATTTATTTCTTAATTAGGCTCTAGTTGACCCATTCGATGTAGCACACATTTGCTACTGTAATCGATTCCATAGAAAAAATTAAATTTATTCCATCAAAAATACCTGATATGGATATCTGTTTTGTAAACATTTTTTATTGATAATTTTTTTATTAAATGAAGAAAAAAAAATAAACCAAAATTTAAAAATCGATAATGACAGTTTTATGTGAAGTTTGATTAGCTTCCATTAAAAAAAATTGAAACCAGATAATTATTGCCTTCTGCAAATCAATTTGTCCACGAACGTTTATTTTGTACCACTGTGCGGTGCAGCGGTAAAGGGCATGTCTGGCGACCATACTGCCTCTGGTTAAAATATTTTTTGAGACATTTTCAGTTTATTTTTATTATTTTTCGTATTGTAAATATATCCAATAATAATGTGTAATTCTCACCCGGTGATTATTATTATTTTTTAAATAGTACAATTATTAGGAAATAAATATCAAGGGTTGCGTTTATAAAATGCCCTCGTTGTCGGAAAACGTGATGTTCGAAATTTTTTTCGACGATCATCACTCAAAAATATGTCAGGAGCAATAAATTACGATTATAGAAATAAATAAATCGAAACGTGCCTGCATGAAATTTATTTTCTTAAATTTTCACTATTTTTGAAAAATATATATTTGCCAGAGCAGCACTAACAATTATTATATGACTTATTTGCAAAGCAAAAAATAAAAATAAAGTCAAAATGTCAACCAAAAGATTTGAACCAGTGGCAGCATGTTCGCTAAGCAGGCCCTTTACCAAACGCTCATAATTCTTATACAAAGCCCCACTTACAAGAAGCTGGAACAAGTGTCTAATTACTAGGCAGTCTGATAAGTACCAGAAAATTCTAAGAGATGGCATTAGTATTCACTAATGTGAACCATTTTCATCAAGCTTGATCCTTCAAATGACGCTTGTCAAAACTTCAGCCATTTATGTTTACGCATTTACAAGTTACAGCACTGAGAAGCGACTAACCTCCGAGTTTTTTTTTAATCTGGAAAAATCTGAGTTTCGAGTTTTAATCAAACACTACTACCTTCGCAAGAAAATGCTATCCGAGACCAAGGCCAAGCTGGATAAGTATTACCCGGACTCTGCACCGTCGATTGGAACGATTCATAAGTGGTTTACCGAGTTTCGTTGTGGCTGTACGA